>NC_058409.1:2838843-3021919 GCF_002201575.2 Neomonachus schauinslandi | reverse complement strand
AGAAAGAAAGAAAGAAAGAAAGAAAGAAAGAAAGAAAGAAAGAAAGATCAGAGCAGAAATCAATGAAATAGAAACCAAAGGAATAGTAGAATAGATCGAGGAAACTAGGAGCTAGCTATTTGAAAGAATTAATAAGACTGATAAACACTTGGCCGGACTTATCAAAAAGAAAAAAAAAGAAAGAAAGAAAAGACCCAGATTAATAAAATCATGAAAGAGGAGAGATCACACACAATACCAAAAGTACAAACAATTATAAGAACATATTATGAGCAATCATATGCCAACAGATTAGGTCATCTGAAAGAAAAAGATGCATGCCTAGAAAGCTATAAACTACCAAAAGTGAAACAGGAAGAAATAGAAAACCTGAACAGACTCATAAACAGCAATGAAGTTGACACAGTAATCAAAAATCTCCCAACAAAGAAGAGTCCCCTGGCTTCCCAGGGGAATTCTACCACACTTTTAAAGAAGCATTAATACCTATTCATCTGAAGCTGTTTCAAAAAATAAAAATGGGAGGAAAATTTCCAAACTCATTCTATGAGGTCAGCATTACCTTGATCCCAAAACCAGACAAAGACTCCATCAAGAAGGAGAATTTCAGACCAATTATCCCTAATGAACATGGATGCCAAAATTCTCACCAAGATACTAGCCAGTAGGATCCAACAGTACATAAGAAGGATTATTCACCACAATCAAGTGGGATTTATTCCTGGGCTGCAATGGTGGTTCAACATTCACAAATAAATCAATGTGATACACTACATTACTAAAAGAAAGAACAAGAACCATATGATCCTCTTAATTGATGCAGAAAAAGCATTTGACGAAATACAACATCCATTCTTGATTAAAACTCTTCAAAGCATAGGGATAGAGGGAGCATACCTCAATGTCATAAAAGCCATCTATGAAAGCCCACAGTGAATATCATTCTCAATGGGGAAAAAGTGAAAGCTTTTCCCCTAAGGTCAGGAACATGATAGGGATGCCTACTCTCACCACTATTGTTCTACATAGTACTAGAAGTCTTCGCCTCAGCAATCAGACAACAAAAAGAAATAAAAGACATCTGAATCAACAAAGAGGAAGTCAAACTCTTACTCCCCAAAGACTCCACCCCAATATTGCTAGAACTCTACAGGAATTCAGCAAAATGGCAGGATATAAAATCAATGCACAGAAATCAGTTGCATTTCTATACACTAACAATGAGACAGTAGAAAGAGAAATTAAGGAGTTGATCCCATTTACAATTGCACCAAAAACCATAAGATAGCTAGGAGTAAACCTAACCAAATAGGTAAAGGATCTGTACTCAGAAACTATAAAACACTCATGAAGTAAATTGAGGAAGACACAAAGAAATGGGAAAAAAAGTTCCTTGCTAAGGGGCGCCTGGGTGGCTCAGTCATCAAGTGGCTGCCTTTGGCTCAGGTCATTATCTCGGGGTCCTGGGATAGAGCCTTACATCGGGATCCCCGCACAGCAGGAAGCCTGCTTCTCCCTCTCCCACTCCCCCTGCTTGTGTTCCCTCTCTCGCTGTGTCTCTCTCTGTCAAATAAATAAAATCTTTAAAAAAAATTCTCATGGATTAGAACAAACATTGTTAAAATGTCTATGCTACCTATAGAAATCTATACATTCAATGCCATCTCTATCAAAATATCATCAACTCTTTTCACAGAGCTGGAACAAATAATCTAAAATTTCTATGGAATGAGGAAAGACCCCAAATCTCCAGGGCAGTGATGAAAAAGAACAAAGCTGGGGACATCATGATGTCTGACTTCAAGCTGTATTACAAGCTGTGATCATCAAGACAGCGTGGTACTGGCACAAAAACAGACACATAGACCAATGGAACAGAATAGAGAACCCAGAAATGGACCCTCAACTCTATGGCCAACTATCTTTGACAAAGTAGGAAAGAATATCTTATGGAAAAAAGAAAGTCTGTTCAACAAATGGTGTTGGGAAAATTGGACAGCCACATGCAGAAGAATGAAACTGGGCAATATTCTTACACCATACACAAAAATAGACTCAAAATGGATAAAATACCTAAATCTGAGACAGGAATCCATCAAAATCCTAGAGGAGAACACCAGGCAGCAACCTCTGTGACCTTGGTCGCAGTAACTTCTTGCTAGATACATCTCCAAAGGCAAGGGAATAAAAGGCAAAAATGAACTCTTGGGACTTCATCAAGATAAAAAGCTTTTGCACAGCAACGGAAATAGTCTGCAAGACCAAAAGACAACTGACAGAATGGGAGAAGGTATTTGCAAATGACATATCTGATAAAGGGCTAGTATCCAAAATCTATAAAGGTCTTATCAAATGCAACACTCAAAGAACAAGTAATCCAATTAAGAAATGGCAGAAGACAGAAACAGACATTTCTGCAAAGAACAAATAGAAATGACCAACATACACATGAAAATATGTTCAACATCACTGGGCATCAGATAACTACAAATCAAAACCACAATGAGATATTGCCTCACACTGATCATAATGGGAAAAAATTAACCAGTTCAGGAAATGACAGATATTGGCGAGTATGTGGAGAAGGAGGAACCCTCTTACACTGCTGCTGTGAATGCAAACTGGTGCAGCCACTCTGGGAAATAGTATGGAGATTCCTCAAAAAGTTGAAAATAGAACTACACTATGACCCAGCAATTTCACTAGTAGGTATTTCCCCCAAAGATACAAATGTAGTGATCTGAAGGGGCACCTGCACCCCAATGTTTATAGCAGCAACGTCCACAATAGCCAAACTATGGAAAGAGATCAGATGTCCATCAACAGATGAATGGATAAAAGATGTGATTAAAGATATATATATATATATATATATATATATGAATGGAATATATAATGAAATACTATATATATATATATATAGTATTTATATTATATATAATGGAACACTAATCAGCCATCAGAAATGAAATCTTGTCATTTGGAATGACATGGATGGAACTAGAGGGTATTATGTTAAGCGAAATTAGTCAGTCATAGAAAGACAACATATGATCTCACTCGTATGTGAAATTTAAGAAACAAAATGGAGGATCATATGGGAAGGGAAGGAAAAATAAACAAGATGAAAGCAGAGAGGGATTATGAGAGACGACGGACTCTGAAAAACAAACTGAGGGTTCTAGAGGGGAGAGGGGTGGGAGGATGGGTTAGCCTGGTGATGGGTATTGAGGAGGGCACGTTCTGCATGGAGCACTGGGTGTTATGCACAAACAATGAATCATGGAACACTTCATCTAAAACTAATGATGTAATGTATGGGGATTAACATAACATAGTAATAAAAAAAAACGAAAGCAGAGAGGGAGACAAACCGTAAGAGACTCTTCATCATAGGAACCAAACTGAGGGTTCTCGAGGGGAGGCAGGTGGGAGGATGGGTTAGCCTGGTGATGGGTATTAAAGAGGGCACGTTCTGCATGGAGCACTGGGTGTTATATGCAAATAATGAATCATGGAACACTACATCAAAAACTAATGGTGTAATGTATGGCGATTAACATAACATAATAATAAAAAAAAAGAAAGCAGAGAGGGGGACAAACCATGAGATTCTTAATCATAGGAACCAAACTGAGGGTTGCAGGAGGGGAGGGGTTGGGGTGATGGGGTAACTGGATGATGGACTTTAAGGGGGGCACGTGATGTAATAAGCACTGGCATTATATAAGACTGATGAATCGCTGAACTCTACCTCAGAAACTAATATATATTTTATGTTAATTAATTGAATTTAAATAAAAACAAACGTTAGGTAGAATTTACCTGGGTAGAGAACCTGAATAGATACTTACCAAAGGAAATGTACATATGGCCAACAGATACATGAAAAGATGCTTATCATCCCTTATCATCAGGGAAAGGCAAATCAAAACCAAAATGACTTATCACCTTTCACCTGTCAGAATGCCTAGCATAAAAAAGACAAGAAATAACAAGTATTGGCAAGATTGTGAAGGAAAAGGAACCTTCAGGCAGCATTGGCAGGAATGTAACTTGTTGGTGCAGCCACTGTGGAAGACAATATAAAGTTTCCCTCAAAAAATGAAAATAGATAATCATAGTAATGGATTATTACTCACTGAATGAAATAGGAGTCCACACAGCCTATAATGTTATAAGTAAATAAGTGATTAAATGGAGACAGAGAGAATACAGTTTTTCTTTTCAGGAAAATGCTAACTAATAAAGGTCAAAGGAATGATTGATTAGAAAATTACCGTTTGACACTCCAAGAAATTCCAAAGAATGTTAAAACTGGAGGATGAAATTTGTGAGGAATGAGATAGTCACAGCATCCCATTATACCTCTCTGCCCTCCCCTTGGTTACAAAGCAGGAAAAGAATAACTACATGGAGAAGCCTGGCAGATGCTGTCTTATTCAAGTGATCAAATGGGACAAATCATAGTCATATGCCTCCTGCTAGGATGAGGTACAAAGGACACGTCACCACTACTGGGAGATTCTTGCTTAAATTTAATTTTGAGGACCCTTCAGACAAACCCAAATTAAAAATACTCTCCTAAATAACTCTCTAGAACTTCAAAAGTGACAAGGTCACAATTGTCAAGAGGCCAACCAGGCAAGGAATTCTGCCTTGTCAGCAGCATTAACTCTGAGACCATCATGCCCAAAGCCTCTCTGTTCCTTTAGGTGTTTCGGTATTTCTGATCTATATGCCTGTGGCTGTTCTTCTGGATTTTTTTTTTTGACTGGTTATAATGTCTGTTGCTTCCCTCATGAGTTAAATAAAATATTTTAACATGGGTTCAAAAAAAAGTGAAAACAGAAATACCATGCAATCCACTAATCTCACTATGGAGTGTTACCAGAAAATGGAAACACCAAATTGAAAATATATGTGCACCCCTATTTTTATAGCAGCATTATTTACAATAGCCAAGATATGGAAGCAACCTAAATGTCCATCAATAGATACAAGGATAAAGAAGATGTGGTTACTCAGCCATCAAAAGAACACCTTTTAAAGTTGATTTACATCCTCACTGTATTTTAAAGTCAATTTAGATTAAATTTTATTTCACTTACATAGAGAGAAATATAAAGAAATTGCATCAAGGATTTTATGGCTTCTATCCAATTGACCTTTGCATCTATGCCAGCTTGATCTACCAGAAAAAAGAATATGGGCATCTGAGAGAAGTATCTTCTGTCAGTTTTTGGAGTATTTTATGCAGACAAAATTTTTATCAAGGCTCTGTGAACATTAGTAGCTTCTGCCCTGCAGTTAGAAGAGTCCCTCAGCCAGTAGGGGTCTTTCTACTGTCCTGTTCTACTCTTTCAACTTGGCTTCTTAAACCCCTTTGAGCTCTAATTCATGGCTCTCAGATGTTACTGTGCAGTAGAACCACATGGAATACTTGCTAAAATGCAGATTCCAGACCCCACACCCAGAAAATTGAATGCTTAGGTCCAGGATGAGATACTGAAATCTGCGTCTCCAAGAAGAGCTCAAATGATTCTGATATTTGTGACATGCACCACACTATGAGAAGGCTGGGGCTGGCCAAGTTATGGGACCCTTAGTCAGGAATGATATCTGTACACTGTTTCATTCTTTTCTTAGCCACACAGATGCATGCATTAACTGTCTTCCATACCTCTCTTAGTCATAACTAACCCAATTGACTGACACCTTTGGATAAGTATAGAGCTCTGAATGTATGACCCCAGACAGTAGTGGAATAATTACCATTGTTCTGTGTCATGTCAAATTGATTAACTGAAGTCTATAAATCTGATAAAATACTTTATACATCCTGATGGACATACATTTAATAAATGCCAGGTGATTAAAATGTCCTGCATTTTCTGTTTAAACTTAAACATTTATTACTTTCAATAGTGTTTGATTCTCAGAGTTAAATTTAGCCATCATAATCAATACCAGCTTGATTCCTTTGCATGAAAACTTAAGAAATGTCAATTCCAAAACAACTGATTTCTTCATTGAGCTATCTTAATAAACTAAGGCATACTAGTTACTTGATATAATTCATTAGTTTTTCACAAATACAAACTTTCCAATCAATAGCCAACATTTGCTTATGGTATAAATTTTACTACTCCTTATAAATCTACCTCAGCCAACCACAGTGTGTGTGCATGTGCGTGTGGCTTGAAGATAACAGAAGTAGCCAATGATGTATTGAGGAGAGAAAGGGCTATGCTCTCACTAAAACTGGAACACAAAAGAAAGCAAGTTAGCAAGTTTCAGGAAAAAATCCACCAATTCTACCAACATTTATTAACCAAGTATGTATGAACAGGCAGGCTCACAGGAAACTTCATGGGACCTGATCTTTGAGCTCAATGAAATTATTATCCTCCTAGATGCTCTACTACGTCTTACATAAAAGACCCACTTTAGGAAAAAAAAAAAATCAGTTGTGAGAGGCAGGCTCTGTCATCCAGAAAGCCAGCATTGGGAAACAGAATCCAAATCTTAAGGCTGGATATGGCCTGGCTGGGCAGTTTAGTTTAGACTCTTATATCTAAAGGCAAAGGATGGGTGCCATCCTGCCTTTTGCCTGGAGGATGCAAACTTCAAAACATTTTTAAAGCTAATCCACATATTTGGGTTACATTGAACTTTAGTTGTAGGAGCCAATTTCTGCTATTCACCATATTAAACAATAAGACAGTATTTTCACCGATAAAATCAAAACCGATTTTGTTATTCTTTAAATAGTGACTATCCATTGTTCCTTAAGCAAAACATTTAAGAACCACTGGTCTAGAACCTAAGATCTCCTCTAGTGAAATATTCTACAATCTTAAGATAATTCAGTGCCAAACCTAATTAATGAAATACTTTCACATTTCAGCTGGTAACCTTGTTGATTTTTTTTTCTTTTTGTTCTAAGTTTACCACTATTTTGGTATTCTGACATCACATTTTTTCTTTTTTAATTTTTTTAATTTAAATTAAATTAGTCAACATATAGTACATCCTTAGTTTCAGATGTAGTGTTCAATAATTTATCAGTTGTGTATAACACCCAGGGCTCATCACATCACGTTCCCTCCTTAATGCCCATCACCCAGTTACCCCATCCCCCCACCCACTTCCCCTTCCACAATCCTCAGTTTGTTTCCTATAGTTAAGGGTCTCTCATGGTTTTTCTCCCTCTCTGATGACTTCCCATTTAGTTTTCCCTCCCTACCCTATGATCCTCTGCATTGTTTCTTATATTCCACATATGAATGAAACCATGTGATAATAAAAGGAAAAACATTGAAATGTGATGTCAGACTGGTGTATGAGATACCACCTTACACCAGTCTGACATCACATTTTAATGTTTTTTTTTTTTTAACCGCCACATGAGTTTGTTGATAATGTAAATGAAATCTAACATGTCATACCTTGATTCTGATCCTTGGACACAGACTCTTCAGGAAAATCTCTCTCTTCCTTTTTAGATTCTGAACTAGATGGAGTGGTAAGATGAGAAACAACAATTCTAGTGTTATTGCTCAGGGAGCCACATGGATGGGGCATGAATATCCTTGGAATACTGGCTAGCTAGATCACATATGATACTTTCAGGAACAAGCAAAGGCATATTGCATGATGACTCTTCTCCAAGAGGCAGTAAAGAAGTGGGGATTCAGATATCTGCTCAGCTAAAGTCTTTTGTTTGTAATTTATTTTGTTGGTCTATTAAAGTATAGTCCAACTCACTCACTGGATGACAGTGTTTACACTCATTTAATTGTACAGTGTAGTTGGCATAACAGGAAGGACATGCGTTAGTTCAAGGAGTGATTGATAGAGATCTGTTTGGGAGAAATAAGCACTTATCAGATGAGGCTTAGTTGATATATATAATTGAACATATATATAACCTGAGAGTTTACAAACATTATCTGGTTGGATCAGCCATGCAACTCCTGGAATAAAGATAACAGATATTTTTCTCTTTACATTATAGATGCAGAAATTTATATTCAAGAAATTAAGTGAGCTGATGGTCAAAAAGCAGATACTGGAATCTATTGAATCTTGGTCAAGTGTATCTTCCTCTCAAGCTACAGTCACCTGGGCAGGCAAGATGATAGAACTACTGTTATTTTTATCCTCTATTGAAATAAAATATCTCTATAATTAACACCAAAAGTACCTCTCAATCCACAAAAGGACATTAAAGATCTTGGCAGATAAAGAGATACCAATAAAGAACTTAGTGAGAATTGGGAATAAAATTTTTATTCTTAATTCATTTCTAAACATGTGGTTTGGCATTACATAAATGTTTGTAGTAGGAGGCTGGTGAATGTAAGTGAAATTCCACAGTAAGGGTACAGTGTGAAAAGGAGGCAAGGATGGCTTTTGTCCCAAGGTATCACAGCAGAATATATCTGTGAGCAATTAGTTAAATCTAGAGGACAGAGGTATGGTCATCCTGCACTTCACAAAGAAAGTATCTACAGATCATAGTCTTATTAAAAAAATAAGAATCAAAAACTCTTCCAGGGCAATGGAAATGTTGATGAAGGAAATGCAGAAGATAGGCTGGAAAGAAATCGCTAAGGAAAGCAAAGCAGGATATGCAATAGAAAAAACAGATGAGAAGGAATTAGGACCAAACATTTGGAATGTGTTTTGTTTGTGGGAATGTTTCACATAAGCATGGGTTATATTCTTTAGATGACAGAAAAGTATGTATAAATGTATTTAAGGCATTGTTTTTTGAGTTGAAATTATTTAGAATTCCTTCTCTGGAAGTCTGTGTGTGTGTGTATGTGTGTGTAAACAGACATTTATATTTCAGATGATTCATGTACTTTAGATGGCCTTCCAAGCATTTATATTCCAGTAAGTTATTTGACACTGTTTAACAAAAAAAGAACAACAAAAATTTTATATACCATGTTTGACTGGAGAAATTTAATGTTTTTCATTTATCATTGTAAAACCAAAAACAGTTTTTTTTTTTAAACATTTTTGTACATAACACTTACATGTAGGGCATTCTGTCTAACTACAGAAGTACACTGATTCCTTTAAGGATGTTTAAACCTGGGCAAGCAAATTTGATTCTTACTAGATATGGAGTTATCTATTTCCTTGCATTTCAGGAATTTTTACTGTCTGTGGAAGAAGAGGGAGCATTCCAATTCTAGGAAAGGTAGATCAAAGAGACAACTGTTATAAGCCCAACTCCGGATGATATCAGTAAAAATTCTTTATGGAAAATGTATACAGGGAGACTATTTCTGTTCTCTATGAGTTATAGATGTAATACCATACTCAGTGAGATCAAAATAGAAAACCAAAAAGTTCTAATATTAGTATAAATTTTCAAGAAGTATCCTTACCAATACTGTCATTTGTGTTCAGTCTCGCCTGAAATCCTTAGGATTCTTTTACGGTGTTCATTGCAACTCTAGCCTTGGTGGCATTTGGATGCCTGGCTTGGCCTTCATGAAGATCACATATTTGACTTCTCCTTGAGACTAATCATTGCACTGTGACCCACCAAGATTAAATAATAAGATGCTGAATTAAACAGAGAACTGTGCTGCCAAATCCTTGTCAGAAACTGACAAAGAACCCAGCCCCTTAGAAGAAGGATCTAAAAAAGAACGAATTAGTGCCTTAATTATTTTGAACTCACAATTGAGAGTTGCTGTGCTGTCCCTCCCACAGCCAATGTTATGGGGTAAAAATAGCCCAGATTATTCCTATGGTTTATTTTCTGGACAAGTGTTTCCCCAGTCCAACTGTAAAAATAATCTGAAGATTATGAAAACACAGGAATCCCAGGACCACTGAATCTAAAATGCCAGGGATGGGTACATGTATTCCTTTGAATTACTGTTTTTGTATTTTTTGGGTAAATACCCAGTAGTACAATTACTGGATTACCAGAATAACATTATTTATAATAGCCAAATTATGGAAGCAGCCCGAGAGTCCATTGTTTGATGAATGAATGAAGAATATGTGGTACACACACACACACACACACACAGGAATATTTTTCAGCCATACAAAATAATGAGATCTTGCCATTTGTGACAACACGAATGGAGCTAGAGAGTATAATGCAAAGTGAAATAAGTCAGTCAGAGAAAAACAAATGCTGTATGATTTCCTTCATATGTGGAATTTAAGAAACAAGACAAATGAACAAAGAAAGAGAGAGAGGGAGAGAGAAACCAAGAAACACACTTAACTATAGAGAACAAACTGATGGTTACCAGAGGGCAAGTGGGTGGGAAGATGGGTTAAAGAGGTGATGGGGATGAAGGAGTGTGCTTGTCATGATGAGCATCGGGTGATATATGGAAGTGTTGAATCACTATATTGTACACCAGAAACTACTATAACATTGTATGCTAACTATACTGGAATTAAAATTTTAAAACTTAATAAAAAATAAAATGCAAAGAATGGGTCAGGAATGTGTGTGTTTATCAAGGTCTCAGGTTTTTATCCTTACCCCCAGGCAAGTGTGGAAAACAATTACTAAAGAATTGTTTCATTGATCATCAAATGGTGGTAGCTGATGATAGGGATCCTGGTGGTGGATCTTAATAATGGCTGCACGTGGAAATTATCTTCCTCACCCATGAACAGGGTGGTGTAACCTTGCCATCAGTAATTTAAGCTTTCTCCTCACCCTTGTTCTAATATGTAGTTAATGTGGAGAAACACTGTTTCTCTTTGCCCCAAATAAATAATTAAATCTATTACAGGAATCAGGCAGGGCAAAAATAAGCAGAGGATCTCCAGGTATATGTCCATTATGCTGGAGGAGATATGGATACAGACAGAGCCTTTATACACAGTCTTACCTCTACAGGTGCTAAATAATCGTTGTTAACTTGGTATTCCCATTATCTCAGGGCTTGCAGGAACAGTATCTTTCAATATGGTTATTGAGCAGTCTCAATCACCTCTGGGGACTGGATCAGCAGGTTCCAAATGTCAGATGCCCCAGAAACAGTCTTAGATCCCAGTGGCACTGGCTCAGTCTTTTGAAATTTTCTTCTGGATTTTCCAGCTCGTGTGTTAGATATTAGACTGAGTAAGCCAATAGGATGATGTCATCTGGAAACAGTCTTATTGGAGCTTTGTCTCATTTGTAATAAGAAAAGTAGATTGTTTGATTTCAAGATGGAAATTTCATGAATTAATAAATCACAATCACTCTGATCCTTAGTTTTTTTTTTTTTTTTCTCATACCTTTAGGACAATAATGACTCCATTAATGAGTTGCTATGAGAATTAATGTGAAAATGTTTATAAACCTGTAAACTTTTTCTAGCTTTTTGAAGTTTAATTGACAAATAAAAGTTTTAAATATTTAGGTGGTGCAATGTGGTGTTTTGATGTACATCTATTGTGGAATGACTACAAAATCAAGCTAATTAACATATCTATCATTGAACCCATGTCCTGTAGGGTTAATGAGGTTGAAACTAACCGAAAATTTAAAGCTTATTTCTCAGAAAACGGTTTACCCCAATCATCTATTGTGTCTTTTCAGACTCCACTAACAAACTCACTAGCTGTCTCTAAAGAAACTTGGACTGAAGGTCATCCCACATGGTTTCAGCCTGTGAACAAGCTAAGCCCTTCATTCCTCCTAGAGATAACAAGCCTAAGAACCAATCCAGTTTATACCAGCTCAACAAGCCCATATCCCCTTCTCCTTGTCTTAAAATAACCTCCTGATATCAAGGGCTGAATTTTGCCTTGTTCTGGTGTTAAGCCTCCACCCTCAAGTGAACACGGGATGTATGCTAAGTACATTTTTACTCAATGCTTATGCACCATCTTTCCCCATAAATAGTCATAAGTTTCTCTGCCCCTTTCATCAATATATACATAATCTCAACCCCTATGGTTATAAATATATGTATTCTCTTCCCATTCAGGGAAGCAGATTTGAATCTTGCCCTCCCGTCCCTTTGTTTGGCTGCCTCTTGAATAAACTCTTTTCCTTCTGCATACCTTATTTCTCAGTGATCGGATTGGCTGTACATAGAGCAGATGGACTTGGGTTCAAATACATCACCTCAAATACATCACCTTGGGTTCAAATACATCACCTCATGGTAACTGACATTCTACTCTCCATTATTATATATTTGGGTTTTTCTTCTAGTTTTATTAAGATATAATTGATGTATACATACATAACATCGTATAAGTTTAAGATTACAACATAATCATTTAATATGTGTGTGTGTAGAGAAATGATTGTCATGATAAATTTAGTAACACGTCCAATGACTTGAATAGTTACATTTTTTTGTTATGGTGAAAACTTTCAAGATTTATATTCTTAGTACCTTTCAAATATACAATACGGTATTATTAACTATGGTTACCATGGTGTACATTACAACTTATAACTAAAAATTTGTGCTCTGACTACCTACACACTTAACCCCCAACTCTTTTACCCACACCCCTGGCAATAACTAATCTGATCTTTCCAATTATGAGTTTTTTCATTTCATTTCACATATAAGCAAGATCATGCAAGATTTATCTTTCTCTGATTTATTTTGCTTAACCTAATTTCCTCAAGATTAATCTATGTGATATGGAATGGCAAGATTTCTTTTTTTCATGGTAGAAAAATGTTGCATATACATTTTCTTTTTAATTAAATTAATTTTTAATTGAAGTATAGTTGGCATACAATGTTACATTATGCATTATACATATACATTTCAGGTATACAACATAATGAGTCAACAATTCTATATGTTATGCTATGCTAACCACATGTAGCTAACATCTGTCATCATGAAATGCTACTAACAATACCATTGACTGTATTTCATATACTGTGCCTTGCATTCCCATGACTTATTTGTTCCATAACTGGAAGCATATACCTCCCACACCCCTACAAACCTTTGCCCATAACTCTACCCCCAGCCCTCTGGCAACCACCATTTGTTCTCTGTATTTATGGATCTATTTCTGCTTTTTTTGTTTATTTGCTCAATTGTTTTGTTTTTAAATTCCACATATAAGTGAAATCATATGATATTTGTACTTAACTTATTTCACATAGTGTAATACTCTCCGGGTACATCCACATTGTTGTAAATGGCAAGATCTCATTCCTTTTTTATGGTTGAGTAATATTCCATTGGGGATGGATATATATATATATAGATATATATGTATATATATATACTCAATGCTTATGCACCATATTTCCTCATCAATAGTCATAAGTTTCTCTGCCCCTTTCATCAATATATACATGATATCAACCCCTATGATTATAAAAATATGTATTTTTATGTATAAAAATATATACATAAATATATAGAATATTGGATCATATATATATGTATGTATATATATATATATATATATAGCTCCACATATTAATCCATTCATCTACTGATGAACACTTAGATTGCTTCTATTTCCTTGCTTAAATAGCCATTAGTGGAATTGTTTGATTATATAATATTTCTATTTTTTTGTTTGTTTTATTGCATTTTTTATTTAAATCCAATTAGCAAAGGTATAGTACATCATTAATTTTTGATATAATGTTCAGTGATTCATCAGTTGCATATAACACCCAGTGCTCATCACATCACGTGCCCTCTTTAATGCCCATCACCCAGTTACCCTGTCCCCCCCACCCACCTCCCTTTCTGCAGCCCTCAGTTTGTTTCCCAGAGTCAAGTCTCATTTGGTTTGTCTCCCTCTCTGATTTCTTACTATTCAGTTACCCCACCCTCATTTTCCTTTCCATTCCTTATGTTCCACATATGAGTGAAAATATATGGATAATTGTCTTTCTCTGATTGACTTATTTCATTTAGCATAATACACTCCAGTTCCATCCATATCCATCTAAGTGGTATGTATTCATCCTTTCTGATGGCTGAGTAATAGTCCATTGTATATATGTAGCACATCTTCCTTATCCATTCATCTGTTGAAGGACAACTTGGCTCCTTCCACAGTTTGGCTATTGTGGACATTGCTGCTATGAACACTGGGGTACATGTGCTCCTTCTTTTCACTAAATCTGTATCATTGGGGTAAATACCCAATAGTGCAATTGCTGGGTCGTAGGGTAGCTCTATTTTTAACTTTTTGGGGAACCTCCATACTGTTTTCCATAGTGGCTGTACCAGCTTGCATTCCCACCAAAAGTGTAAGAGGGTCCCCTTTCTCCACATTCCTGCCAGCATTTGGTGTTCCGTTTTGTTAATTTTAGCCATTCTGACAGGTGTAAGATGGTATCTAATTGTGTTTTTGATCTTTATCTTCCTGATGGCAAGTGATGTGGAGCACTTTTTCATATGTCTAGAAGCCATTTATTTGTCTTCTTTGGAGAAGTGTCTGTTCATGTCTTCTGCCCATTTCTTGACTGGATTATTTGTTTTTTGGGTGTGGAATTTGAGAACTTCTTTTTTTTTTTTTCCTTAAGATTTTATTTATTTATTTGACAGAGAGAGACACAGCGAGAGAGGGAACACAAGCAGGGGGAGTGGGAGAGGGAGAAGCAGGCCTCCCGCAGAGCAGGGAGCCCGATGCGGGGCTTGATCGCAGGACCCTGGGATCATGACCTGAGCCGAAGGCAGACGCTTAACGACTGAGCCACCCAGGCACCCCCGAGAACTTCTTTATAGATCTTGGATACCAGCCCTCTATCTGTAATGTCATTTGCAAGTATTTTCTCCCATTCTGTAGTTTGCCTTTTTGTTTTGTTAATTGTTTCCTTTGCTGTGCAGCTTTTTATCTTGATGAAGTCCCAATAGTTCATTTTTGCTTTTGCTTCCCTTGTCTTTAGAGATGTGTCTTGAAAGAAGTTGCTGTGGCCGATGTCAAAGAGTAAGTTATGCCTATGTTCTCTAGGATTTTGATTGAAACTAAGGACAGAACTTGTGATAAGCACCAGGGGTTGTCTGGAAGTGTTGAATCACAAAATTGTACACCTGAAACTAATATTACACTGTATGTTAACTGTAATTTAAATTTAAAAAAAACTAGTTTTGTTTTGTTTGTTTTTTTTGTCTTTAGCTCATGTCATCTACAAAGAGAATTAATTTTACTTCTTTTCAAATTTGGAAAAAATTTATTTATTTTCCTTAACTAATGGCTCTGGCTAGGATTTCCAATACTATGTTGAAAGTAAATGGTTGAGTGTGGGCATCTCTATTTTATTCCTAACTTACAGAAAGAACTTTTAGTCTTTCACCATTGAGTATGATGCTCCACTCGTGGATTTTCATATATGGCCTTTATTATTTGGAGGTTGTTTCCTTTTATTCCTAGTTTGCTGAATGTTTTTATCATGAAAGCTTGTTGAATTCTGTCAAATGATTTTTTTTCTACATCTCCTGAGGTATTAATGTAATTACCTCCCCCCTTATTCTGTGGTGTATCACATTGATTGATATTTATATGTTGGACCATCCTTATGTTCAGGGAAAATCTCACTTGATCAAATTGTGTAATCCTCTTAATGTGCTATTGAATTTAGTTTGCTAGAATTTGTGGAGATAACAGTGATCCTCTTTCCATTTTTTTTTTTTACAAAGAAAACTGAAAATTTGCTGAGGCCAAGAGAAAGGAGGCAGTTTTACTTTTTGTTCCTCATGGAAAAAAAATGCCAACTACTGGGTTGCAGGTATGCAAGCTTTTGACAACCTAAAAGCTGCCTTTTATAATTCAAGGGAGATCAGATTATTTTAATGCCATAACAATTGAATGCAGCTGTTAAAGTTATGCTTCCTCAGCCAACCCTGAAATTCTGAATTCTCTCATTGTTCTTAGGAGCAGCTCATACCTTCTTACTCTTAGACATGTTTAGGTAGATGAATACATTTGTCACTTGGGTATATATGAGCAAAAATGATGCTCTGTGTTATTTAGAAAAGCACTGCAGTTTCAGGAATTTTTGTTGGAAGAATTGGATCTTTGGGTGGTGCTCTGAAGACATCAGTAAGTTATTTTATATTTCACTTTATTTATTTTATTATTTTCACACAATAAGGGGATTGAAACAGATGACCTCTAGTATATCCATGATTCTCATAACCAAACTTGCCAAGTCCTAAAGTGTCTTAAAACGATTCAAAGAAATATGCTAACATATGTTTATAATTAGGTATGGCAACCTAGGTGGCTTTTTACCTTTTTCAGGAGGCATCTACTGAGCATTAGACTCTTCATAGCTGCTATGACATCCTTGTTTCTCAGGCTATAGATGAGGGGGTTAAGCATAGGGGTAGGAATGGCATTAAACATAAAGAGGGACTGGTTTATTTTTGGGGTTTTAGAAGATTCTGGCCTCATGTAGACTAATACGGCAGGGCCAAAGTAGAGAGTGACCACACAGAGGTGGGAGAAACATGTGGCCAAGGCTTTGTTCTTGCCTTCAAGGGAGTTCATGCGGAGAACAGCAAGGAATATGTGGAAATAGGAAGCCAGAATGAGACTCAGAGGGATGAGGACCACCAGAAAGCTTGAGACCACCACTGACTTCACATAGGTTGAAATGTCCTCACAAATGAGCTTCAGGAGTGCCATGACCTCACACAAGAAGTGTGGGATCTCTCAAGGATGACAGATTGGTAAGTGCATGACATAGGCTGTATGAACTAGGGAAGTTATTGCCCCTCCTACCCAGGACCCAATGACCATCTGTTTACAGATGGTATGGCTCATCAAGACTGAGTAACGCAGTGGATTGCAGATGGCAATGTAGCGGTCATAGGACATAAGGGTCAGTAGAAGGCACTCAGAAATTCCCAAGGCTAAGCTGAATAAGATCTGGGCTCCACAGCCTATCTGTGATATGGTTCTTTTCCCTGAGAAGAAGTTTGTGACCATTTTGGGGACAGTAGTTGAGATCAAGGCCACATCAATAAGGGAAAGCTGGCTGAGCAGGAAGTACATAGGAGAGTGGAGTCGAGAATCCAGCCAGATGAGGAGAATGAGAACAGCATTGCCCATTACAGCCATAAGGTAGACCAGAAGAATGAGGCAGATAAGGATCACAAGGTGGCTAAGCTCAGGCCAGAGCCCCAAGAGAATAAAATCTGTGGTGACAGTCTTATTGTTTCTCTCCATGGCTGAACATCATTGCCCAGAAAAGAATGATAAGAGCACTATTCCATCCAATTTGTTACTGTACATCTGGTCTACCTTTCTTACTCTCAGGACTCCTCTCTCAGCTTGTTGTTATCTCTTTAGTATTATAAATAACTTCTTGACATATAAAATTTTCATCAATTATATCTCATGAATTTTTCAATAAACTACAATTTATACACTGTAGCTACTGTTACAAACTAATCACTAATAGTAACCAAATAAGAACACAGGTACATTTAATGTTCTATCAACTAAAAGCTAATCAATTTGATGAAAATGTATCACGTGTATTTGTTAAAGCACTTACAAATGCATCTCCTTGAGCTCTTGTGCAGATATAACTTCAACAGAAGAGTTATGATCATTTTAGATTTATAAAAGTCAACATTTTCACTCAGTCTTGGGAGACTTCAGGAAAAATGAAGAAGATTCTCCTGAAGATGGGAAGAAAAGGTTTTGATAACCTGAGGACAGAAAAGCATTTTCAGAATTGAGCATTGTCTGTGCTTACCTTTTCTCTCCCACATAGGGAATTTTCCCATTTGCCCATGAGTCCTCTTTGCTCTAATCCCAACTCAAGTATCTCTTAAGTCAGGTAAATTAGAACAGAATTTCTAATCATGGCACCATTATTTAAGAAGAGACCTAATAAAAATGGTTGTTGCTAGTTTCACAGAAATTTTCCTATTCTGCGTGAAGTTTGTTTCTGTCATCAAGGTAATTCAAGGTACTAGTTGATGCTGTACAGAAGTAAGACAGAAGGTAATGATGGAGGAGATTAATAGGGTCCATCTTACAAGAAGTGCTTTATTTTAAAAGGTAGAATATCTATTTTAGCAAAGGTTTGGTTGGACATACAAACTGTAGAAGCAGAGGCAGTATTGTAAATCAGTTAAAAACACAGCCTCCAGAAGATCAGTACCAGAGTTTGAAGCTTCATCTAAATCACCATATTTACCTGCCTGATGGCCTTTGTGTAGTTGGATCATCCTTCTGTGTCTGTCTTCCTTCTTCTGTAAAATTGGACTGAAGCCTACCCGCACCACAGGAGTGACATACAGATTAAAAGAATTAGTGAGCCTAAAGATTCTAGAACATTGTCGGCCAACAGGTTTAAATGCCTATATTAGGCATACTTTGAAGTTCAATTGACATAAATAGCAGAATCAGTGCCCTCATGTCCCTTAGCAGTCGCAGAGATGTGCATATATGTAGAGTCAGTCAGAGTGATTCCACTGCTTCTTGCAGTTTTCACCTGTACCTGTAGGTACAATTAAAAATAATGCTAAGGACAAGAATTTATAGCACATGTATGAGTGTGATGGGGGAAGGGTGGTGAACAATCCATAAGTTTGAGACATATATTTTTCAAAAATGAGTGAGCAGAGAAAAAGCAATTCAGTTGAATTTTAAGTGCTGAAGTGTATTAGCCACTTTCAAAGTCCTAGCTCAAATGCTCTCTTCTGTGGTTCTGAGACATGGCTTCACCTCTCCTCCTATCTTCTATATTCATCAGTCTCTCATGGTGTATATTGCATTCTGCCTTATACCATAGTTATTAATGGACAGATATCCTTTTCCCGAACCCTGTAGTTTGGTAGTATTTTCAGAAGAGGCGTTCTGTTTTGTTTTTGTTTGTGTTTTTGTTTTCCTCCTTTGTAAATATTTTGAACACTCAAGCTTGCCTAGGCCTGTAACATGAAGACATAGGTTATCAATAATTGTGTGATAATAAACTTTGTTTGCATATTTTCTGCTTTATAGCTTTTGAAAAGTTAATAATATAATATCTGATTTTTAGTTTCATGGGGCTATGAAATAAAATATTTCCGTTACTTAAAGTTGCCTGATGAAAACATGCCTGTACCCTCCTCCAGACCTATTGAATCATATTCTACATGCAGTTCTTATAATTAGACCAGATAGAGGAATATGGATGTAGTACAATGTTTATATTATATAAACAAGGAAATGATACTCATTGAAATTAAGGGACTTGGCCAAATTGATGCAGTGTCATGTGATAATTGATAGTTCACAGAGTAAGTCAAGTAAGACTTGAAATCCTATCAGATATATCTTTCAGCTACATTCAATACTGTATTGTAAATTATTTACAGAACAATAAAAATCTTATTTTTTCCATTCTTTCAGTGTACATCTGAGATTATACATTCCCATAAAATCATGTATTTCTCTGCTAGATTTAAATAATATTACATCAAAAACTAATGATGTACTGTATGGTGACTAACATAACATAATTAAAAATATAACAAAATAAATAAATATTTATGCTAAAGTAAATGAATTGGAGATTTATGTATTGACAAATTTAAAACTTAATACCTCACTCTTTCCATAACTCATTTCACTGATTCACTCAGTTATTCTTTCACTCTACACATGTCTATTGAGTTCAGTATTTGTGCTGGGCAAATTCTAGACTATAAGGTTACAAATATATATGAACATCACCTCTGGCATCAGCAAGTTGAAGGAAAGAGACCATTATTATAACAAAATGTGATATTGGTTTTAAAGGAAATTGTTCAAATGTTACAAAGAAATAAGGGAAGACTTTGTGCTGGAGATAATATTTTAATTACATCTTAAAAATGTGGAAGAGCTTTCCCATTTGAAAAAGGGCATTCCAGGTGTCAGAAACACCATGCATAAAGAAGCAGGACAGCAGAGAATAACATGGAAAGTTCTTCAGGGCTATGGCTTAGACTTTCTGGATAAAAGTGAGAGGAAGTGAGATGTAATATTAGAAGTAACTTGCAAATGGGAAGGGGAAAATTGAGCATTTATATGATCATGATGGAGAGGAAATACAGTGGAAAGGTTAATGAATTCAATAATATTTTATTAAGCCAAACTTTGGCCAAATTCTGGAAATTTGCAGATGCTCAGTGCTCAATGCATGTTTCCTGAATGCTGGCTGTTTTAAGTGTCAGGAACCTTGATCATGTGTTGTGCTGCTTATAAGCATTCACAGTACTCTCTGTGGGTGTGTCATAATAAAGCACCCTACTTAGTTTGTCAGAGTCATATAAACAATGGTTCATATATCATTTGGACAAAAAAAATCTAGTTGTTGCCTGGATCTTAGAACTGTTGTACTCTGTGTGGGAGAGCTGTAACATCTTTGCCATTTTCACCATACAGACTGGTTTGTAAGGATTATAGGGGATACAGGGAGGACAAGAACTCTTTTCATTTATGATGGTGAACATATATATATGAACCATGAGATCAATGCATTTTGCCTTTACCATAGTTATTTTCCTAACTTAAGCCAAATTATGAACAGGACTGTCACCTTCTCTACTTGAATCCTTTTTCAGATGGTTTCCCTGGCCCACTTCTAGTACTCAACATTCACAGGTTTTCTGATACTTTCAAGTATGTTCCCAGTAATTGATCTGCTGCATATATTGTTCCAATGTTTAATCTCTTTGGGTGATGGGGAGACTAAATTTTTAGCAGAGGAAAAAGCCTTAGGAAAAAGGAAGGATCTCTAATGCTGGAATGCCAAACATCATCAGAGCAATGGGGAAATGTGGGAGTCCTCTTGGCCCATGCCAGGTCAAGCTATATATAAGTAGCTGCCCACTCCTCCCACCAATAAGAGTGATACCTTATGGTGTCCTTTTCTCTGCACTGTCCCCATATTGCTTTCTTAGTTTTTACCAATCCTCTTTTATCAACTTAATTTTCCACCTTCTTTTTTTTTTTATCACTTTCACCCATACTATCATCTTTTCTTCTCATCCAAAAATTAAGCCTCCACAAAGCTTTACTTTTGCCCTATTATTCTCCTCTCTCTTACTTATAGGCCTGGTGTAGGTTCAGAGTCAAACAAGAAGAGTTACAGTATTTTTTCATGAGGTAGATTTCAGTCAAGCAATTGTTATTTACTTATAAATGCATTTTGCCCCTCAGAAGTGAGTATTATGATAGATGAATATAGGGGACACAGTATATCTGTTGATGGATCTATTTCTACTCAATTCCTTTTTAAAGAGAATGAAGATTTGGGTTTGCCTTTTGTGCTTAGTCAATGTAAATACATAAAAAATCAATATATAAGGAAACAAAGGTATCTTAGGAGTCATCAGTGAAGAAACAGAATCCATTTGTTTGGCACTAAAAACACCTTAGCTATAACACTTAGTTTTACCACTTTGAATGTTCATTGACATTAAAACACATTTAGTACAACTCATCACCTTAACAATGATGATAATAATAATATAATATTTTTTGATCACTCAACAAATACTAGTGCTTTACATGCATGGATATATAATTGAATTCTCTCAATAACCCATAAGATAAGAATTAATTAATATGAATTGAGGAATCTATTCTATTTACAATTGCACCAAAAGCAAGAAGATACCTAGGAATCAACCTAACCAAAGAGGTGAAAGACCTGTCCTCAGAAACTATAACATACTGATGAAAGAAGTTGAAGATGACACAAAGAAATTGAAAGACAATCCATGCTCATGGATTTAAAAGAAAAATAGTTAAAATAGTTTGCTACCCAAAGCAATCTATGCATTTGATGCATTCCCTATCAAAATACCATCAGCATTTTTTGCAGAGACAGAACAAACAATGCTAACATATGAATGGAACCACTAAAGACCCTAAATAGCCCAAACAACATTGAAAAAGAAAAGCAAAGCTGGAGGCATCAGAATTCCGGACTTTAAGTATTATTACAAAGTTGTAGTGATCAACACAGCATGGTACTGGCACCAAAATATACAAAGAGATCAATAGAACAGAATAGAAAACCCAGAAGGAAACCCACAACTATAGTCAATTAATCTTCAACAAAGTAGGAGAAAATACCCAATGGGAAAAAGATGGTGTTGGGAAAACTGGTCAGCATCATGCAAAAGAATGAAACTGACTGCTTTCTTACACCATACACAAAAATAAATTCAAAATGGATGAAAGACATAGATGTGAGTCATGAAACCATAAAAATCCTAGAAAAGAACACAGGCAGTAACCTCTTTGACACTGGCCATAGGAACTTCTTACTAGATATGTCTCTTCAGGCAAGGGAAACAAAAGCAAAAATAAACTATTCAGACTACAACAAAATAAGAATGTTTCTGCACAGTGAAGGAAACAATCAATAAAACTAAAAGGCAACCCATGGAATGGAAGAGGATATTAGCAAATGACATATCTGATAAAGGGTTAGTATATAAAATATATAAAGAACTTATAAAACTCAACAACCCAAAACTGAATAATCCAATTTAAAAATGGGCTGATATCATGAATAGACATTTTTCCAAAGAAGACATTCCAAAGATGGCCAACAGACACATGAAAAGATGCTTAACATCATAGGGGATAATCAGGGAAATATAAATTAAAATTGCAATGCAATATTACATCACACCTATCAGAATGGCTAAAATCAATAACACAAGAAACAACCGGCTTTGGCAAGGACGTGGAGAAAGGGCAACCCTCTTGTACTGTTGGTGAGAATGCAAACTGTTGCAGCCATATGGAAAACAGTATTGAGGTTCCTCAAAAAGTTAAAAATAGAACTACCATATAATCCAGCAATTGGAGTTCTAGGTAGTTACTTAAGAATATAAAAATACTAATTCAAAGGGATACATGCACCCCAATGTTTATAGCAGCATTACCTACATTAGCCAGAATTTTGAAACAGCCCAAGTGCCCATCAACTGATGAATGGATAAAGATGTAACACACACACACACACACACACACACACACACACACACACACACTGGAATATTACTCAACCATAAAAAATAATGAAATCTTGCCCTTTCCAAGGACATGGATGGATCTAGAGAGTACTATGTTAAGTGGAAAAGTCAGTCAGAGAAAGGCAAATACCATATGATTTCACTCATATGTGGAATGTAAGAAACAAAACAAATGAAAAAAGGAAAAATAAAAAAGAGAGAGAGGCAAACCAATAAACAGACTCAGCTATAGAGAACAAACTGATGGTTACCAGGGGGGATAGGTTAAATGGTGATGGGGATTAAAGAGTATACTTGCTGTGATGAGAACTGAGTTTTGTATGTAAGTGTTGAATCACTATACTGTACACCTGAAATTAATAGTGTATGTTGACTAACTGGACTTTATTTATTTATCTGACAGAGGGAGAGAGAAAGCACAAGCAGGGGGAGCAGCAGAGGGAGAGGGAGAAGCAGGATCCCCACTGAGCAGAGAGCCCGATGAGGGGCTCACTCCCAGGACCCTGGGATCATGACCTGAGCTGAAGGCAGACACTTAACCTACTGAGCCACCTAGGTGCCCATTGGACTCTAAATAAAAACTTAAAAACAAATGACGAATGAATTAATATGGAACACTACATCAAAAACTAATGATGTAATGTATGGATATTAACATAACATAAAAAAATTTAAAAAATATATGAATAATTGTACCTCTATTTTACCAATAAGAGCAGTGGAGCTGAGAAGGATTGGGTAATTTTCCAATGGCAGAGGAACCATGAGGTAACCCTGGCAATCTGATTCTAGAGCCTGCCCTTGATGTACCAAAGAATGTTTCTCAAAGTTATCTGCTCATGAGAATCAAAGAAGACTCCTATAAAAAATACAGATTTCTGGCGTGCCTGGGTGGCTCGGTTGGTTAAGCATCTACCTTCAGCTCTGGTCATGATCTCTTGGTCCTGGTATGGAGCCCAGAGTCAGGGTCCCTGCTCACCTGGGAGTCTTCTTCTCCCACTCCCCCTGTCCCTCTCCCCGCTCATGTGCTCTCTCTCTCTCCTCTCTCTCTCTCTCAAATAAATAAATAATGAAAATCTTAAAAAAAATCCACATAAAAACGAATTCCTGAACCACACCATACTGGAATGGGGCCTGGAATATTAACAGGAGCTTCATTTCAGTCTTAAAAAGCAGAAGAGTAGAAATTCTTCAGGAAACCAAAATGCTTCAATGGCATGTAACACAGATATGTTCTCAGAAAATATATTTACATCTTCAGTTACCACAGTACATGCATTGAATTTTTCCTTTGTATTTGTGTTTTCTTCTAAGTGCTTGTCCCTTTCCTTGAGAGGATTAGATAAAAGAAACAGGTAGAATTAAGCACATCTGTGTTGTACCATCCATCTTGGAATAAACAAACAACATGGCTTGGCAACTTTTAGCCCACCTGGCAATGAAGAGGTGTTTGTTATGGTGTCCAGTAACCCTCATGAGCTATCTCCCCTGATTGTAGCCTCTCTCCCAGGGACCAAGCAGAATAGAGAGGGATTGGACACTCCACACCCTGGGTGGCTGTCTGGCTGTCCAGTTCTTACCTCTTTAGAGATAAGCTTTGCCTGTGTTAAGCTTCAAAGCAGTCCTGATAACCCTGAAACAGAGGTGTCATCCGTGAGAACAACTCCATCCCTCCCTCTGATGTCAAAACAGCTCACTAATTGGGGGGAATACTTGTCTGTAACTTCTCCTCACCTTGGATGAGAAAGAGACAGAAAATAAATCAAATAAAATTATGACCTATCCATGATGGCTTTGGATTTAGCATGGCCTTCCACATGTTTTCTGTCAAAAAAAAAAAAAAAAGAACAATTAGAATAGATAGTGTGAATTCTAAGGGACTGCCTGATATGGTGATTCTTATATGACCATACATATACAAATCAACTCTTTAAAAAAATGTTGGATCATATGATGATTATCTACTTTGGTTTCTCTTTTAATATTAATGTATTTTTATTGGTTATAATTTTTAATTAATTCTATGTTTAATGTTTTCACATCAATGTGCTAAACCAGCCAAATGGACAACTGGGGAAAAAGTACAAGGAAGTTTTACAGATCCCACTGTGTCAATACATATTTTATTGACTAGAGAAAATAAGTCATGAGCTTTTCTTTATTGAATACAAGTTATGCCAGGTAGCGTACTCAGCTATTCACATACTATACTGCATCCAGTCCCAATGATACCTCAGATTTGTGTGCTCTTGCTTTATCCAGTTTACTGATTTCAAAGTTAAAGTGTGGAAACATTAAGTCTTTGCCCAAGACCACTGAGGCAGGTGGTGGGGCTGAACCTTTAACCCTATTCTTTTGGACCCTGGAGCCCAGGACCTTAATTGCCATCATTAATGTAAGATTTTATACCCAGGATACATTTGACCTTCTCTATTATCTAATTTATGAGGACAAATCATCCTAGAGATGAAAAATTAAAATAAAATCTGAACATTAAATAAAAACTCTTATAGGGAACAATAATGAATATGGACATTATTTATTAACCACTCATAGAGTTATGCTCTTATCTACATTCTCAAGATGATTTAACTATTTTACCTGCCTTGTCCATCAGAGTTAATATACACAAATGATACAAAATTATTTTTAATAGCCTACACTTATCATCATTAATGCAAATCAACTGTTACAGTATTAATATGCTTTTTATTTGAAACACATGAAAACTTTAGGCACCAGAGTAAATGTTAAAGTTGGCTACCTTACAATTTCTGTCATTCCTTTTGTGATTGCTGCCTGGACTCCCAGGTTTCTTTGGTGTTGTACTCTGGGTGAGAAGCAGTTGGTTCTCCCTTCCCATGTCTGAACTAAGATGAAGAATTGATTGAGGGTGTGGGTAGATAGAGGGTCATTTTATCTTCTCAGATCAGACTGGCTCAAATATTATGAGAAGGGACTATAAGTTAAGGTTCTGGTCAGAGACAGGACATATATTACATAATCCAGATCCTTTGCTAATTGAAGACCTCAAGAGGAAATGTCCTAGAAACATCCTGTCCCCAGACTTTAATTAGCATGAATTTGTATCATCAGGTCTGAATCTTTACAATTATTCTCTGAAGAAAAATAGCCACCATTCACAAGGTGGCCAGTCAGGCCACCACAAATCTATCCAACATTTTTACTTAGCTTTGCCTCTCCTGTACATCAGCACTGGACTCATCATTGTAGCAAAGGATAGAGAGAGGCTGGGACAGGGTCTTTTCTGAACGCTGAATTTACAATGCATTTAACAACAACAAAAAAGGACATAAAAATACAATAAAATAACTAAATCTGACATGCATATACAGAACACTCTACCCAAAAAAAACAACATACACCTTCTTCTCAACTGCCCAGGGGATATTTTGCAGAACTGATTTTATCATCAGAGTCTGGTCAGAGTCTAAATTCTGGGAGCTTTATTTTATTATTATTTTTTATCATTAATAACAATGTTTATTTTATTTATTTATTTATTTATTTATTTATTTATTTATTTATTTATTTATGTATTTATTTATTTATGGTTATGTTAGTCACCACACAGTACATCATTAGTTTTTGATGTCGTGTTCCATGATTCATTGTTGGAGTATAACACCCAGTGCTTCATGCAGTTTGTGCCCTCCTTTATACCCATCACTGGGCTAATGCATGCCCCCATCCCGCTCCCCTCTAAAACCCTCAGTTTGTTTCCTGGAGTCCATAGTCTCTCATGGTTCGTCTCCCCACCTGACTCACCCCCCTTCATTTTTCCCTTCCTTCTCCTAATGTCCTCCATGCTATTCCTTATGTTCCATAAATAAGTGAAATCATATGATAATTGACTTTCTCTGCTTCTTGACTTATATCACTTAACATAATCTCCTCCAGTCCCATCCAAGTTGATGTAAAAGATGGGTATTCATCCTTTCAGATGGCTGAGTAATATTCCATTGTATATATGGACCACATCTTCTGGAAACTTTAAAACTCAGTGAGGCTTAACTCTGGGAGCTTTAAAGGTCAGTGTGCTTAACTCCAAGAGAGCCAGAGGGCAATAGGAAAGAGTTCACACCCCTTAAGAGCCAGCATACTAAATGACTCAGTTGAGACAGAGCACAAAAACAACAGTTTGAAAAGTGCTTGGGGTAGACATGAAGATTTATTGACTGTCTTAGAACATTCCAGAAGAACAGAGATCTGCAATAAATTTATCCAGAAACAAAAGTGTTGGTGGGTATCATTTCTCTTCCACTCCTTCAGCCTAGATAAGAGAACACTTGAGGGAGTCAGCACTAACACTCTCCATCTACCTTGCTAATGCCACGTACCCCATCCCTCTATTCCCCATCCAATCTGAACAAGACAGGAATTCTCTCAAAGCAGCTCCTTCTCCACCACACCCTGCAGATAGCCCCAACCAGATCTGCACCACTCCACAGTGACTCCTGCCCTGGGGAGGGGGGGATAAATAAACACAGTCATCAGCAGTTCCAGCAGCGTGACCCCTTAGCTAGCTGTGCAGGTAGCATGCCTTGTCCTTCACTCTGCCTGCAGGTGTGGCAGAGAGGTCAACTGCAGAGAGTTAGGCTAAATGTCTGTCCACCCTCCAAGAAGCCTGCAGCAGCCTCAGAAAGACATCTCTATAGCAGAAGAACCAAACCCTGCCCAGTGTGCCCACAGCAGGCAAAGTGGATCTTTGCAGTTGGCTGGGCTGTAGGCAATCATTGCTCAGTCACAATAGGAGAGTGCACACAGCCCACACAGAGGACATCCCTGGAGCACCTGGTTTTGGTGACTGGGGGGATCATACTATAGGGCATCACAGGACCTCTTCTACACAAGGTCACTGATTTTAAGACCTGAGAGTAGCTGACCTACCTAATACATAGAAACAAACACAAAGTGTTCTATAAAATGAGGAGAAAGATGAGTATGTCCTAAATGAAAGAATGAGACCAAATCACAGTAAAAAAGTTAAATAAAATGGAGATAAGCACTATGTGTGCTAAAGAATTCAAAGTAATTGTCATACATCCATTTCTGTATCAGTTAGGAAGGATGTTGGTTTTGAGGTTGGGGTTGAGAAGAATAATTACTGTAACTTTCAGTGTGTTGATGAGACCTCAGATGTGAGGCTTTCTGTTCAGGCATCTGTGATTTCATATTGTTAGAGCATTCACTGTATTCCTGGGGGTTGCAGCTTTCTATGTTTGCTGTGGCTGAAACCAAGAAAGAATGCACATGCAGATTTCTACAGAAATTATGACTCCATGAAAGATTTTGAGGAGAGGAAGAGAGCTGGTATCTTTGAGAATGCAAAGTGATTTTGCAATGTTAAGAATTACTTTAGGTTGAGTTTCATGGAGAATTGCCACTGACCTGTGTTCCTGAACTATGAAACCTGAATATTTGGTTATGGGATAGTTTTTCTTGATAAATAGCTAACTAACAAATAATAAAAAATAAGGTCATTAAGATACTTACTGAAGAAGAATAAGTTGATAAACTCAGTAAGAACTTCAACAAAGAGATAGAAAATACAAAAAAAAAAAAGAGTCAGAGCTGAAAAATTCAATAACAGAAATTAAAAAAATGCACTGGAAGGAATAAAAAAACAGGTTAGAGGATGCTGCTGAACAAATAAGCAAACTTGAAGACAAGGTAATGGAAAGCAAATAAGCTGGACATCACAAAGAAGAAAAAAGGGATAATAAAAAATCGGAATAAGTTAAGGGAAGTCAGTGTAATGACATTCATATTATAGGGATCTCAGAAGGAGAGGCGATAGGAGACAAAAACCTTATTTGAAATAAAAGCTGGCTGAGTAATACATCTTACCATTGCAACAACATGGATAGAACTAGAGGGTATTATGTTAAGCAAAATAAGTCAATCGTAGAAAGACAAATATCATATGATTCCACTTATATATGGGATTTAAGAAACAAAACAGATCATAAGAAAAGGGAGGTAAAAATAAAATAAGACAAAATCAGAGATGGAGACCAACCATAAGAGACTCTTAACTCTAGGAAACAAACTGAGGTTTGCTGGAGGGGAGGTGGGTGGGGGTATGGGGAAACTGGGTAATGAGCATTAAGGAGAGCACATAATGTAGTGAGCACTGGATGTTATATGCAACTGATGAATCACTGAACTCTACCTCTGAAATTAATAATACACTATATATTAATTAATTGAATTTAAATAAAATAAAATTTTAAAAAAATTGAATAATAGCTGAAAATTTCCCTAATATAGGAAATAAGAGAGAACCCAGGCCCAGAAAGAACAGAGAGTCCCTAAGATGAATCCAAAAAAGGTCTACACCAAAACACATAATATTTAAAATGTTAAAAATAATAATAAATAGAGAATCTTAAAAGTAACAAGAGGAAAGAAAACAGTTACATACAATGGAAGCATATAAGGATATCAGCTGAAACTTACTTCAAAAGAACCTTTATAGCCCAGAAGGAATTGGCATAATACATTCAAAGTGATGAAAGAAAAACCCTACAGCCAAGAATACTCTACCTGGCAAGGTTATCATTCAGAATAGAAACAGAGATAAATAGTTTCCCAGACAAACAAAAATTAATGGAATTTATCACCACTAAGCCAGTATTATAAGAAATGTTAAATTGATTTTTTTTTTAGTAGGAAGAAAAGACCTTAAGTAGAAGTAAGGATATTATGAAAAGGAAAAAAATCACAGGGAAAGCATAGTGCAATGGTAGAAGATTAACATTTATAAAGTCAGTAGAGAGGTTAAAATGCAAATGCGGTAAAGTCAATTAAATATAGAAAAATTCGTCAAGACATATAGAAAATAAAATGAGGTAAACTATGACATCATATGTACAAAATATGGAGTTGTCAGTAAAAATTTTGTGCTTTTAGAATGTCTTTGAACTTCAGCAACCAACTTAATATAGACTTCTATACACATAAGATGTTATATATGAACTCAAAGGCAACCACAAAACAAAATAAAAAAATACAAAACAAAACAAAACAAAAAACAAAACAAAACAAAACAAACACCCTATAACAGATACAGAAAGATTAAAGAGAAAGGAATCCAAGCATAATACTAAAGAAAGCCATGAAACCACAAGGAAGAGAGCAAGGATGAAAATATGATGTTCAGAAGTAAGACAGGGTGTGGGAAACAACAGAGAGTAAAACAGCCAGGTACTAGCAGTGGTAACATAACCTCCCTTTATCTGGAGGGGATGGAGTCGTATGTACAGAACCAAGAGATCTGCCCAAAGGGGTTATGACCTTGGTGAAGGAATGCAATCACTCCTCAAACCCAGTCTGGTTGAAGTAGGGCCATAAATACTCTTCCCTCTTCCCTCTGATCTTCAGGTGCCTCACAGATCAAATATAACAGGAAGCCAGAATACAAGGGAATTGGGGTGAGGCAGCCTGGGTAGTGGTCCACACAGTTCAGAAGAGTGTAGGGTCAAACACAGACTAACCAACACAGAACCCATGTCAGTGACCCACAGCATCTAGGTGCTTCTTCTCCCGAGGCCAGTGCAAGAGATCTGTCAATGAGTTGTGAAGCAGAAATAATATGTCTTCCTTTTGGGTCCAGAGAATTAAGACTGCAGTTCTTCCACTTTTGCATGCCAAACTCTCAGAGCTGCCCTTGACTCCTCCATATCCTTCTCACAACCAATTCTTCAACAAATCATGCTGGCTTACCTTTGAGGTATGTCCAGAATTGGGCCACATCTCCTTACCAGATATTGCTTCACCTCAGTTCAAACTTCCACCATTTCTCACTTGGAATATTGCGATATTTTTTTCTAATTGGCATAGATTACTTGCCCATGATTCTCTCTGTGTCTTCTATCACTCCTTCAACCACACCAGCCTCATCAGCATCACTTGAACATGCTGTGCCCACTTCTATCCCCAAAGTCTTTCTGTTAACTGTTCTTTTGTTTGAACAAAATTTCTCTGAATGTACTATTCCTCCTTTACTCATTAAGGTCTCTACTCAAATGCCCCCTAAGCAGATATACCTTCCCTGACCATACTACATAAAAATACATCTATTTCTATCTTTTCTCCCTGCTTCATTTTTCTTCATATCACTTATCAACATGTTACATATTGAGTATTTATTATTTCTTATGTTCCCCAAGTAGAATGTAAGCTCCATGAAAGCACTGATTTTCTTTTTTTCACTGCTTTAGCTCCAGTGCCTAAAACAGTGCCTGCCATATAGTAGGTTCTCAAAAAAAATTTCTTGAACAAATGAACAAACATGGTCTCTAGTGTCATATCCACTTGAATATGCATGAAGAAACTCCGATGCTTTTTCATACCTCAACAAAAAATCATTGAACTGTCACCACAAAAACATTGTCTTCTGCCATGATTTTCTCTACTCGAACTTAGGGGTTAGTGAGGCCTGCTCTAAAACTATTGGAAAAAGCAAGACCTTGACCAATTGCTCATGTGCTATAGGGATTTTAGTTTTCAAGATATTTCATATGTAAATTTGTATGTCTTTGACTTTTTATGTGCAAGTTGTAGAATTGGTGATTACAATCTAAATGCTCTAATTTGTCAAAAAAAGTCTCAGCTAATTTCTTGTGGTGAGATGACTTCCATAGTTACTTTTATATCCTGCTGTCTCAAGTCCGAGAACCATCTGAAAAGTGTTTCTCTTCAAATATCTCCGGTCCCCTGTCTGCTCCATTTTAATGTCCATTTCCATTTGTAGCATCTCAGAGTCTCTGGACACCTGAAATAGTGGTTATCTTGTCTCTTCCATAAAAACTTCATTTTCCTACATCCTATTCCCATAGAGTTCTAGTTTCCATCTTAAAACAGTTTATTCAGTTACAAAATTTTATTTTTATAATGTATTTATTAATGTAGTTGACTTTTTAAAAAGATTTTATGTATTTATTTATTTATTAGAGAGAAAGAGAGAGAGCACAAGCACCAGTGAGGAAGGGGCAGAGAGAGAGGGAGAAACAGACTCCACACTGAGCAGGGAGCCAGACATGGGGCTTGATCCCAGGACCCTCCAATCATGACCAATCATGAGCTAAGGGAGCTAAGGGAGCCACTTAAATGACTGAACCATCCAGATGCCCCAATATGGTTGATTTTTTAAAAATATACTGGGTGTTGTACTCAACTGATGAATCATTGAACATTATATCAAAAACTAATGATGTACTATAACTTGGCTACTTGAATATAAATAAATAAATAAATAAATAAATATTTTATTTATATATAGAAGACATTTAGGTTGTTCTACAACAAAATATATGCATGTTGGAGAGCTGTTAAATTAGAGGGAGGAACTTTAAAATCATGAATATAAGAATGGAAATAAATGAAAGAACCATGATTTATTTAGGAGTGCATCATAATTCTTCTGAATGATCATGTACTTAATTATTTTCTTTAATTATTTCCCCTAAAGGATTAAGTCATAGTATGCAATGGTGCTCCCCCAACAAATATGGGTCACAAACACGTAGTCTAAAGTCCAAGATGAGTGCCTTCCCAGTCCATCTGGAAATCTATTTGCTGTCAATTTCACAGGGTGAAAATGTTCATTTCCATGAGTTATATATGAAAATAGAACTCTTTATTAAAACTGTCAAACATAAATAACATGCTTTTTGAACACATATTATTCAACAGAAACTCCTCAAGTAGACTATCTTCCTTCATTGAGTATTTCTCCCTTCTTTCCTAGTGTCATCTTCTAAACACAGTCTTATCTGAGGACTCCCTTTGGAGTACCAGCGTGTTATGACAACACCATCTGGGTAGTAACAGCCCATGATAGTATCCATTAAATGACACACTCCTCTTATTTGAGGTGGCTTAGAGATAATTTTTATTCTTCAGTGAAGTGATATTTTGACTCGGTTTCAAGGATTCCCTCAGCCATTCCTCTAGGAATTCTGAAAGGACCATGTTTAATATTGTTGACACAGTTGAAATTTGACATAAAGATTTTAAGTTTTCCGGAACTCAGCTTTGTATCTCTGTAATACAATGTCAATTGATGGCTTCTGAGATATTTAAGGGAGAAGTTGTTAGAATGTTAGTGCTCCTTCTGAGGGTTTCCTTTTCACTGGAAAAACTGTTTTTATGTTATTTCAGTCATTTTTTAAAGATTTTATTTATCTGACAGAGAGAGAGAGAGCACAAGCAGGGGGAGCAGCAGGCTCCCCGCTGAGCAGGGAGCCTGATGTGGGGTTCAATCTCAGGACCCTGGGATCATGACCTGAGCCATGGTAGAAGCTTATCTACCTGAGCCACCCAGGCGCCCCTATTTCAGTCATTTTTTTTAAAGGAAACATGTAATAAGTTCCTAGTGTTCTAGTTATACAGAATATTTTCAATTTTTTTGAAATATATCAACATTTTGGAAACACCTATAATGTCTCCTGCTTTAAATTTTATTGTGTTATAAATATTTTCAATCATTCATATTTTTATATCACAAATCTGAGTCTTTTTTTCTTTATTTTTACTTTCTTTTTACTCTGTGTGCTCAAAATTTTTAAATTATGAAATATTCCAAACATCAAGTTATTTTCTACTATCTTAAAAATAACATTAATTTTTGCTAGCCACCTTAACACATTCTATTACATACATTATAAAGAGATCAGGAAACTTTAAGACTGGGAATTTATTTTGCAAGGCAGGTCTAGAATATTAGGTCAATAATTACACCGGGGGCTTACAATCCTTGGTAAACATGACAATCACTAAATGGCCTGATGGTCAGATTCTTGAGCCGAATTTAACAGATTCTAATTCTGCTAATCTGAGACGGTCACAAAAGTGGTATATTTTGTGAAGTCAACAAATGATTCTAATGCAAGTGATCAGAAAACCACTCTTTGGAAACACTGACATAGAGTGAAGACTATTTTTACAGGAGTAAGAGGAATTAATAGTCCTGTTAGATAGAACAAAACAACACTGGTAAATTTGTCTGATTCCTGATGATTTATCATCATGCCCATTGATTAATTTTATCAGGGAATTATCCTGAGGTATCTATGTGCTTGGTACTTTTTTTTTTTCATTCTAGGGATGTAGACACTGACCTTTTTTCATGGACTCAACATGAAACTTTTGGAAATACTAAAGAGCACATTACCATCAAGTATGAATCATGAAGAGAATTGTACACAGTTCCTTGTCCTTCATCAGCACATCATCTAGGACAATCAAAAAGAAATTCTAAGATGGAGAAAGGAAAGGATAAACATTTTTTTTTCCTGCAGATAAACTCAGTAAAGTGAGTTGACTTTTCCAGGATCTTGAAGGGGTTATTATTATTATTATTACTATTATTATTTTTAACTGACAAAATGCCCCTTTGCTGGTGCATCTTTGTTTTGCCTATGGGTGATAATGGGATTTCTGCCATTTACCTGGAGGACTGACACCTCCCCCATTAACTTTTTCAGTGCACTTAGAACTTCCTTGTTCCTAAGACTGTAGGCAAGAGGGTTTAGGAGTGGAGTGAGGACAGTTCCAAACAGAAAGAGACCCTCATTCAACTTTGGAGTCTTGGCAGAACCAGGTCTCATGTAGATGCACATACCTGGACCAAAATAGAGACCCACCACACAGAGATGAGAGGAGCAGGTGGCCAGAGCCTTGTTCCTGCCTTCTGGGGAGTTCATTCGGAGTACAGCAAGGAAGATGAGAACGTAGGAAGACAAGATAAGAGATAAGGGCAGCAGCAGAACAACGATGCTTGTTATCACCACTGCCTTCTCATAGGCTGTGATATCCTCACAGACGATCCTAAGCACAGCCATGACTTCACAGAAGAAGAGGGGAATCTCTCTGGGGCTGCAGATATTAAAATGCAAGGTAAAAGCAGTGTGGCCCAGGGAAGTAAGTGCCCCTCCAGCCCAAGACATGGCAATCATCTGTAAGCAAACCTTAGGATTGATGATGACTGGGTATCGGAGAGGATCACATATAGCCACATAACGATCAAAGCACATGAGAGTTATAAGGATGCATTCTGCAATGGCTACAGTCAGGGAGAAGAAAATTTGAGTCCCACAAGCCATGAATGATATGCTCCGCCATCCAGAGAAGAAGTTGGCTGCCATCATGGGGACAATGCTAGAGGTCAAAGTCAAGTCCATTAAGGAGAGCTGACTGAGAAGGAAGTACATGGGGGTGTGGAGATGGGAATACAACCAAATGAGGAGGATCAGAAGAGTGTTGCCAGTGAAGGCAGCCACGTAGATCAGGAGAATGATGGAGACCATGGCTGTGATGTGTTTAAATTCAGGGAAGAAGCCCAGGAGAATGAAATCTGTGGTTTCTGTCTCATTCCCACTCCTCATGGCTCTCTGTAATGATAACAGAAAGATAAGAGACTTATTAAAAATGTCATAGAAATTAAGCAGTTTCTTATTAAAGTTTAAAAACAATGGCAAATATAAAAATACTCATCCATAATCACTTGAATCAGTTCTTACTATTTTTTCTATATTCCTTATCCATGATTTAATGTACTTTTCGAAACCAGAGTATACATATTAAAATGCATTCCATTACTTTATGTATTAGAGGTATTTTCATATATTAAAAGAAACTGGATAATTGTAGTTTTTTTTTTACAATTTTAAAATATGATGAAGAGTTAGTAAGTCACAGTTTCCAATTTCACATTGTCTGATTTTTTCACTATTTTAGAAAATTATGCTATTTCATTCTCATCTTTCTAGTGATTTCCTTAGTAATATTTTTGAGGAAAAATTTACACTTATTTCCAGGTCAGATATTATAGACTTTATTTGGCTATGAAAAAAATTGCTAATTTAATTTATAGAAAGATTTATTTTTGTAATTTTAAAACACTTCTACTTTACTCAAGACTTTTGGCTCTGGACATTATAATTTAAGGGAAAAATTGATCATTATGGTTATAGTTTGTGTTATATGCATTTATGATAATTTAAGGTTTTAATCTAATTAGCCTTATTTTCTATCCAGGGAAAACACTTACTGTATTTACATGGTCTGTAGTAAATTCAGATTATCAATGAGGGAGAAAGTTTCCTTTCTACGTGATCTTGTAGGGTTCCTACTGTTGTAGAATTCATACTATTCTTAACTACTAGCTACAGCTATTTTGCCATTGATGGATACAGGGAAAATCTTTAGGGCTCATTTCCCTCAAGATTTAATTTTTTTTTCCTTTTTAGACTACCTTAGCTATATTTAGTCTTCTTCCCTGATACCTATAAAATGCTTTAAATATCTGCACAACTCTTGATGAGTTTATTACAAGAGGGAACACACTCCTTTGTAGGAGACTCATATGACCTTGTTAAAAACCTGACGACAGTACAAGAAAGGGAAATTTTATTCATGAAAATAGTTTCCAAAATTATAAAGAAAAGAGCATATTGACCCTAATGGTGTATTAAAAAAATATAATTACTTGAATTTAATGAAAGGCAAGACTAGCATCAGAATATTCCTAAAGTTTATTCGCCATTTAGAACAGATTAAAGAAAAAAAATATATGCCATTTGCATTAATTACAAAAGCTTGATAAAATTTATTATTAAATCATGTTTTAAAAACCATCCTAACAAAATGGTAGTAAAATAAAATACTCCAATATCTTATTCTATTATGTTCTTGAAAAACTGTGACATTCATTTGTTCATGAAATTCTTGAAAATATCATTTCTAAATTGTTAGGCTACTCCCCTCTTCTGAAACCTGTGTTTATGTGTATGTGTTACAACATTAACAGTGAGATATAAGTTTCCTTTGTTATTTACAGAAAGGACTAAAAAAACCTGTTGCCTATGTCCACCTAGTACCTTCTCCTTAGAAACAGTGTGTACTAGGTCATAGATTACTTTTCTAACACTTGTATAGATTGATTTCAACTCATTGTTTCCATGCAGATACTTGATTTTGATTTGTTCACCAAAAAGAGTATCCACTTTTAAAGAAATTGTGATAACAAAAATATCCAAATCTGTTCTCCCTTTACTCATACTAAGAGCCTCAAACTTCTTGTGAAGAACGAGAAGGCCTCTGTGGGCTGGCACTGCCAGAAATAGGCATCTGTCTTTATATATCTAGCTTTTATTACAGCATTCTATGTTGATCACCTTCAAACCAAGAGATCACATACTGATGTGATCACATACTATAATGTCCAGAGCCAAAAGGCTTGAGTGAAAGGCCTCCTGCCATTGGGTGTTTGATTGACTTGATGAGTTAGCCTGCCTTAGATATGAATGATATGCTCCGCCATCCAGAGAAGAAGTTGGCTGCCTATAGGCATGAGTTAGCCTGTCTTAGATGTGGAGTTTAAGATAATAATAATAATAATAATAATAATAATAATAATAATAATAATAATAAACAATAATAATAACAACAATAATGGCAAAATTAGCCAGCGTGCATCTGTCTTCCCTGCCTTAAAGTAAGTCTTGGTGCAGTCAGTGGGTTTTATGCCTGAACTAGAGTTATCAGATGGTAAGAAACAGATTTCAGAATGTCCAGATCTTTGAAAATTCTCTAACTTTTCAGAAAAGCAAAGCAGGGCCCTGTGATTTAAGTGCTATCTTACATAACGTCCGATTTCTGGATCAAGTGCTGTTTCCTGAGACTTTTGGGTATTCCCCAGGCTTGGTTAGGTTCTATTATAAACTTTCCTTCCAAATTCTATTCATCACAGCCTGGACTGAAACCTAAATTTCATCTTTTTTTGTGTGACTATATGTTTTCATATATGTCTTGCCCCTTAAATCACAAGATTTATGATGGAAAGGACTGTCTTTGCTAAGTTCTACCTTTTCTTTTTAGATCTAGCATGTTGCTTTCGGTGAAAATATGAGTTAAATACATAATCAGCTCAGGGCTGGAATCTAGGCATTTGAACACTGGATTTTGTACCTGGACCAAACTAGATGCTTTTAGCACAAACAATCATTTTTCTACTGAAAGGTATTACTTTATTTTGACCTATGATCTTTTATGGGCTTCAAAGCACTTTCCAACATTTTATATTGTAGGAGTATATGGGGGAGAGTCAGCATTATTATGTTTACTTGATAAATGATATACAGAAAGAACCAGGTCACAGTCAAATAACACTTTCTTATTCCTTGGTAAATTATCTATTTACCAAGATTGAGCCTTACAGATACTATTGACAAATAACCATATAGTTAGCATAAATGGATTTTCACAATCTAGGAAAACTGGGTTACTTCCTTTATTAAGATGCTTACCTTGTAATTTGTGTTCAGTCTTTGAAATTTCTTAGAAAGTATAAAATATTCAAAATTCCTGCTGCCAATTAACTCTGAATATACTGTTAAAGAAGAAAGCATAAACTATCTCAGTAGGAAAAACCAGGTAAGTGAGTAGGTCTTGATAAGCTGTCTCTTCTCAGCCTGCCCAGTTGTGAGCAGGGCTGAGATCTCCCTAATTCCCCAATGCCATGGGGGTTAGTATGGAATGCCTAGTCAGATCAAAGATTGCAGCTTCATGGCAGCCCCACCAGTTTCCCATTAAGGGTGAAGGCACCCAAGTATAGCGTCTTGGAGGAATCCTCTCCCCAGGATATAATTAGAGTTTTTCAAAACTATCTGCTAGTACATGCTTTGATTTTTTTTTTTTTTTTTTTTTTTTTTTTGGTCAGCACCACTATCATTTTCCCAGAGGTCCAATTTAGAATTTTCTTTGCCTTTTAGTCATTAATCCCATACAACCACAAAGCAAGTTATTGATTTTTCCTTTCTAAGATCTCTTATTTTCTCCTTCCCAGAAATCACACTTTATACCTGTATCCCCTGTCCAGAATTATCCCCTTTACTTTATCTTTTTAGCTACATTTTCCCTTTTCTTCAAGGTCAGATGTCTCACCTCCACAGTAAAGTCTTCCTTTATGTCTATAGTGTATATCTACATAACTTTCCTAGTTAATTATGACATCTCTCTTCTGGTTTATTATCTTCATTGTACTGTTACCGATCTTTTAATACTCTCTAACAGTTAACAAGAATATTTTAAACTATGAAAAGCCTAGGGCTTTGCCTTAGTGTTCCTTTTGTTTCCTTTTCCTGGTAGATTATCTTATTCTTAGTAGGCACTGACTTAACACTACTAATTAAATTTCATGAAGATCAACAAATGGTATACTATATACTGAGAATTTGAAATGGAAAAAATAAATTCACTAAAGCTTTTTAAAATGGGGGAAACTGATTTATGAAGAAAGAGATTATGATATGGGAGATAAATACTGCAATAAAAGTAGGTAGATATAACTATAACAACAAACAAACAAAGGGTTTTGCTTGTCTAGATGAAAGATTGGTGGGAGATCAAAGAATGGTTTCATGGGACTACTAACATCTGAGTTGGGTCTTAAAGGACAAGTAGCGATGAATGAAAATAAGGAATGATGGAAACTGTAGCATAAATAGCTGTATATGATGTCGATGCAAATGGACTGGCATGGCTTTTATGGGGAAAATTAGTCATCCATATTTCTTCTGGATACAGAAGCTGTGGGGATGGATGAGGAAAGGTGTTGGAACATAGACAGAGGAAGGTCAAAATGTACAAGAAGTATAAGGGAGGGGAGTGTGATACAGGCAGTAATCCACTGCACCCCCAATCCCTACCCAGGAAAGAAGCTACTATAATTAATATAGATAGTGTGAAATAAAGTAATGGTATTAGAATAAGCAACATGTTTAACTGGCCACATTATTGAAGCCAGACTCAGCAAGGGCCTTGGAGAATTAGAGGAAATGTGAGGATATTTTGTATTTGGAGATAATTTATTTCTTTTTCACACCCTCATTCTCTCTTCCTTCACCCTACAGTCACCTTTGCTGTTGCTAATAATGGCCATATTTGAGTTCTAATCAAGTACTTTTGGCCATCAGATCCTACCAGGCTCCTTTTTATTAAGTTTTCCTCTCACATATGGATCCAGATAGATCCCTGATTCAAAAGAATATCAAACTGCTTCATCAAACTAGATACTTTTAAAACGTTAGTAGTATTTTAAAATAAACTTAGTTTTTGAACAGTTCCAGATTTATAAAGGAGTTGACATTTTGAACAGTTCCAGATTTATAGAGGAGTTGACAAATAGTACAAAATTCTCATAAGTCCTTCATTCAGTTTTCTCTATTGCTAACAACATACATTATTATGGAGCCAACACTGGTTCTTCTGTAAAACTAAGGAACCAATATCTATACATTAATAACTAAATTCTATACTTTATTCATATTTCACTCATTTTGCCTAATGTCCTTCTCCTCTTTCAGATTGCTTTTCAAGAGATCACATTATATTTAGCCAGCATGTCTCCTTAGACCCCTCTGGGCTGTGAGAATCATTCAGTCTTTGTTTTTAATGGCCTTGACAATTTTGAGGAGTGCTGACAGGTATTTTGTAGAATATCCCTCAATCTGTTTTTGTCTGATGTTTTTCTCCTCATTAGACTAAGGTTATAGGTTTGGGGAAGGAAGATTGCAGAGGTAAAGTGCCCTTATAATCATGTCTTGTTAAGGGTACGTGGTATCTACGTGACTTATCACTGATGATGTTAATCTTGGTCACTTGGCTGAGGTAGTGTTTGCCAGATTTCTCTACTGTAAAGTTAGTCCCCCCTCCCTTTTTATATGTCCTACTCTTTGGAAACAAGGCATGGAGTGCAGTTTACACTCAAGGTAGGAGGCAAGTTAATCTTTACCTTCTTGAGAGGTGGAGTATCTACATAAATTATTTGGAATTATCCTTTTTTAAATTTTTTTTATTATGTTATGTTAGTCACCACACAATACACCATTAGTTTTTTTTAATTTAATTTTATTATGTTATGTGAGTCACCATACAATACATCATTAGTTTTTGATGTAGTGTTCCATGATTCATTGTTTGCATATAACACACAGTGCTCCATGCCTTACATGCCCTCCTTAATACCCATCACCAGGCTAACCCATCCCCCCACCCCCCTCCCCTCTGAAACCTTCAGTTTGTTTCCCAGAGTCCAGAGTCTCTCATGGTTCATCTCTCCCTCTGATTCTGCCCCGCCTTCATTTTTCCCTTCCTCCTCCTAATGTCCTCCATGCTATTCCTTATGTTCCACAAATAAGTGAAACCATGTGATAATTGTCTTTCTCTGTTTGACTTATTTCACTTAACATAATCTTGCAGGAACTTTTTTTTTCTCCCTCCCTCTCTCCCTTTCTCCTTTTCTTCTCTCTCTCTCTTTTTTTTCTTCTTTCTTTCTTTTTCATTCATTTATGTCAGTATGAAGTCACAGACTTTATACTTTGGAAAAATTAATCATATTTTGACTCTCCCTCCCCTGAAAACACCACAAGTGGTATGTGTAGCTCTCAAGTACCTTTTTTTAATTTTAAATTTTAAGATATAAATTTATATGCAGTAATGAGAAATAGCATAGAATGATCCCTTGTTTGCTTCCCACACTTTCCCCCAGTTACAATCAGGAATTGATGTGAGCCACTGACCTTATTCACATTTCACCTGTGGTTTTTTTTTTTTTATATTTGCAATTTTTTCACACGTATAAATTTGTGTGACCACCAACACAGGCAAGATACAGAATGATTCCATCACAGGAATCCATCATATTATTTTTTATAGTAACAGCGATCTCATTTTTTACACCCCTTCCTTAGCCCCTTACCACTAATCTGCTCTCCATCTCTGTAGTTTTGTTATTTTGATAATATTATATACATTGGATAATATATTATGTGGCCCTTTGATATTTGTTTTGTCTCTTTCAGTATAATTCCTTTGAGATCTATACAAGTTGTGCAATATACCAATCACTCATTTACTTTTATTGCTAAGTAATATTTCATGCTATGGTTGTATCAGAGTTTATTCACCTGTTGAAGGATATTTAGTTTATCTCTAGTTTTGGCCATTATGACTGAATTCACTGTGAGTATATATAGTTGCGTGTGTGTGTGTGTGTGTGTAAATATAAGTATTTATTCTCTAGGATACATGCCCAAGAGTACAATTGTGAGATGATATTTCCAGAATAGTGCAATTGTGAGATATTATTTCCAGAATGGCTATAATATCATTTTATATTCCCAAAACCAATGTATGAGATACCTGAATTCTCTGGAACCTTTCCAGCTTTTGCTGTAATTATTGTTTCTTTTAGTTCTTCTGATAGGTGTGCAGTAATACCTTGTGATTTTAATTTGCATTTCTCTAATGGCTAAAGATGTTGAACACATTTTCATGTGTTTGTTTGCCATATACGTATCTTCTTAGTAAAATGCCTCCTCATGTCTTTTATTTATTTTCTATTTAGCTGATTACTATTGACTTAAATGTCTATTATATATTTTGGTAGAGTCCGTGGTCAGAAAGGTACTTTACACATATTTCATCCCAGTATGTAACTATGTTTTCACCCTCTTAAAAACGTCTCTTTTATTGTAGTAAGAACATATAACATAAGATCTACAATCTCAACAAATTTCTAACTGCAAAATACAGTATTGTTAACTATAGACATAATGTTGTATAGCAGATATCTAATTCATCTTGTGTAACTGAAACTTTATACCTGTTGAAGAGCAAATATATCCCCTGTGGTTGTCAGCCACTGACAACCACTGTTTCTATGAGTTTGACAATTTTAGATAGTGCATATAATTGGAATTATAAAGTATTTGTTTTACTGTTAGTGGCTTATTTCACTTAGCATATGTCCTCCAGGTTCATGCATATTGTCACATATCAAAGAATTTCCTTAGTATTTAAAACTAATAATATTCTAATGTATGTATATGATGCATTTCCTTTTTCTATTCATCGGGTGAGGGACATTTAGGTTCTTTCTATTTCTTAGCTACTGTGAATAATGCCACCTCCCATGATTATGAGAGTACATATATTTCTACCAGACCCTAATGTCAAGTTTTTTGGATAAATACCCAGAAGTGGGATGAGTAATCATACAGGAGTTCTTTTTTCTTTTTTAATTTTTTGAGGAACTTCCATAATGTTTTACATGACAACTGCACCATTTTGCATTCCAACCTACAGTGTACAAGGGTTTCAACTTATTCAAATCCTCACCAAGAGATTATTTCCTGTTGTTATTTTGGATACTGGCCACCTTAACAGGGATGAGGTGATAGTTTGTGGTTTTGATTTCCATTTCCCTGATGATTAGGGATGTTGAGCATCCTTTATATAATTGGTACAATGTCTTCTTGGAGAAATATTTATTCAATCCCTTGGCCATTTTTTAATTGGATTATTTGTGTTTTTTTTATATTGAATGTGGGAGTGTTTTACATATTTACGTATTAATCTCATCAGGTATATCATTTGAACGTATTTTCTCCCAATCTTTAGCTTGCCCTTTACTCTGTTGATTGTCTCCTTTTGGTGTAGAAGTTCTTATTTGATGTGATCTTACTTGTCTATTATTATTATTATTAATTTATTTATTTTATTTTTTGCTTAGTCATACACAAGAAATAATTTCCAAGACAAATGTTATGAAGATTTTCCTTATGTTTTCTTCTAGGGATTTGATATATTTGGGTCTTACAATTAAATCTTTAATCCAGTTAGGGTTGACTTTTGTGTATAATGTGAAATAAGGGCCTAATCTCACTCTTTTCCAGTTTTTCCAACGCCATTTATTGAAAATACTTTATTTCTACATTGTGTACCCTTGGGACTCTAGTCACAGATCAGATGACTCTACATGTGTGGGTGTATTTGTGGGCTCTATTCTGTTTCATTGGTCTATATGTTTGTTGGTTTTTCTATTTGTTTGTTTTGTGTTGTTTTGTTTGTTTTATATTTTGTGGGGTTTTTTGCCAGCACCGTACTGTAATTTTAATTTACTCTAGTTTTGTAATATATTGCAAAATCAGAAAGTGTAAGTCTAGTTTTATTCTTCCTTCTTAAGTTTGCTTTGTCTATTCAGGGTCTTTTGTGATTTCATATGAATTTTAGCATTTTTTCTACTTTTGTAAAAAAAAAATCATTAAGATTCTGATAGAGATTGCATTCAATATATGTTTGGCTTTGGGTAGTATGAACATTTGTATAATATTTTTCTTCAAATTCATAAACATGAACAATTTCCCATTTATTTCTTTTTCTAAATTCTTTCATTAATGTATAGTTTTCAGTGCATAAGACTTTCATCTCCTGGTTAAGTTTATTTCTATGTATTTTATTTTTGATGCTATTTTAAATGGGACTGTTTCTTAATTTCCTATTTGTATAGCTTGTTGTTAGTTTTAGAAATACAACTGATTTTTAAATTCTGATTTTTCATCCTGAAAATTTACTGAATTTGTTTATTACCTTTCATTATTTCAGTTGTCTTTGAAGTTTCCTACATATAATATCATGTCAGCTGCAAACAGAAATAACTTCTTTTCTGATTTGAATGACTATTATTTCTTTTCTTTCCAAACTGTTTGGTCTAAAACTTACATTGAATAGAAGTAGTGAGAGTGAACATATTTGCTTAGTTCCTGATCATTTTTTTTCTTAAGATTTATTTATCTATTTTAGAAGAGAGCATGAGCAGGGGTGTGGGGCAGAGGGAGAAGGACAGAGAGAATCTCAAGCAGACTCACTGCTGAGTACAGAGCCCAACATGGGGCTCAATCCCAGGACCCTGAGACCATGACCTGAGCTGATATCAAGTGCCAGCTACTTAAATGACTGAGGCACCCATGTACCCTTGCTTAGTTTCTGATCTTAAAGGGAAACTTTTTCACCATTGAGTATGATATTAGCTGTGTTTTTTTTTTTTTTACATATGAGTTTTATTATGGTGAGGTAAATTCTTTCTTTCCCTAGATTGTTGAGAGTTTTTATATGAAAGGGTGCTGAATTTTGTCAGATACTTTGTGTGCATCTATTGAGATGATCACATGGTTTTTATTCTTTATTCCGTTAACATAGTGTTTGATTTTGATTGCTAATTGGTTGAATTGATTAATTGATTTGTATATGTTGAACCACTCTTGCACCCCAGTAGTAAATATCTTAAGTGAGTTGTTCATAGTATATAATCCTTTTAATGTACTGTTAAATTTAGTTTGCTAGTATTTTTTTGAGGATTTTTGTATCTGTACTAATCAAGGATATTGGTCTGTAGTTTTCTTTTGTTATGGTGTCTTTGTTTGACTATGTTGAGTAATGCTGGCCTTTTAATAAAATTTTGGAAGTGTTCCCCCCTTTTTTTTTCTATTTCTTGGAAAAGTTTGAGAAATATTGGTGTTCATTCTTCTTTAAGTACTTGGTAAAATTGACCAGTGAAGCCATCTGGTTTTGGGCTTTATTTTGTTTGGAGATTTTAAAGTATCGAGTCAATCTTCTTAGTCATTATTGGTCTGTGCAGATTTTCCATTTTTTCATGATTCAGTCTTGGTAGATTTCATGTTTCTAGAAATTTATCTATTTTTTTTTAGATTATCTGATATGTTGGCATGAGATTGTTCATAGTAGTCTCTTAAAATTCTTTGTATCACTGTGGTATCTGTTGTGGTGTTTCCTCTTTTACTTATAATTTTAATAATTTGAGTCTTATTTTTATAGCTAGTTTAACTAAGGGCTTGCCAATTTCATTTATCTTTTCAAAAAGCCAACTTTAATTTCATTATTTTTTTCTATTGTATTTCAGTTTCCATTTTTGTTCATTTCTGCTTTAATCTGCATTATTATTCCCTTCCTGCTAGAACTTTGGCATTAATTTTGTTTTACTTTTCTAAACCTTTGAGGTATAAGGTTAGGTTATTTAAATATATTTTTTAATGTAACGATTTATACTTATAAATCTCATTCTTTGTACTGCTATTGTTGCATCATATAACTTTTGGTGTGTTGTGTTTTTTTTTTTTTTTGGTCTCAAGATATTTACTAACTTCAATTTTGATTTCTTTTTTGACTCAGTGTTGTTTAGAAATGTGTTATTTAACTCATGTATTTCCTTGTTTCCCATCTGTTATTAAAATCTACTTCAATTTCACTGTGACTGGAAAATACACTTGGTATGATTTCAATCCTCTCATATATTTTTTTTAATTTATTTTTTTTATTCTTATGTTAATCCCCATACATCACATCATTAGTTTTAGATGCAGTGTTCCATGATTCATTGTTTGTTCATAACACCCAGTGCTCCATGCAGAATGTGCCCTCCTCAATACCCACCACCAGGCTAACCCATCCTCCCACCCTCCTCCCCTCTAGAACCCTGTTTGTTTTTCAGAGTCCATCGTCTCTCATGGTTTGTCTACCCCTCCGATTTCCCCCGCTTCATTCTTCCCCTCCCGCTACCTTCTTCTTCTTCTTTTTTATTTTCTTAACATATATTGCATTATTTGTTTCAGAGGTACAGATCTGAGATTCAACAGTCTTGCAGAATTCACAGCGCTTACCAGAGCACATACCCTCCCCAGTGTCTATCACCCAGTCACCCCATCCCTCCCACCCCACCCCCCACTCCAGCAACCCTCAGTTTGTTTCCTGCAATTAAGAATTTCTCATATCAGTGAGATCATATGATACATGTCTTTGCTGTTTGACTTATTTCACTCAACATAATACCCTCCAGTTCCATCCACGTCGTTGCAAATGGCAAGATCTCATTCCTTTTCATGGCTGCATAATATTCCATTGTATATATATACCACCTCTTCTTTATCCATTCATCTGTCGGTGGACATCTTGGCTCTTTCCACAGTTTGGCTATTGTGGACATTGCTGCTATAAACATCGGGGTGCACGTACCCCTTCGGATCCCTACTTTTGTATCTTTGGGGTAAATACCCAGTAGTGCAATTGCTGGATCATATGGTAGCTCTATATTCAACTTTTTGAGGAACCTCCATACAGTTTTCCAGAGTGGCTGCACCAGCTTGCATTCCCACCAACAGTGTAGGAGGGTTCCCCTTTCTCCGCATCCCCCCCAACATCTGTCGTTTCCTGACTTGTTAATTTTAGCCATTCTGACTGGTGTGAGGTGGTATCTCATTGAGGTTTTGATTTGGATTTCCCTGATGCCGAGCGATATTGAGCACTTTTTCATGTGTCTGTTGGCCATTAGGATGTCTTCTTTGGAAAAATGTCTGTTCATGTCTTCTGCCCATGTCTTGATTGGATTCTTTGTTCTTTGGGTGTTGAGTTTGATGAGTTCTTTATAGATTTTGGATACTAGCCCTTTATCTGATATGTCATTTGCAAATATCTTCTCCCATTCTGTCGGTTGTATTTTGGTTTTGTTGATGTTTCCTTTGCTTTGCAAAAGCTTTTTATCTTGATGAAGTCCCAATAGTTCATTTTTGCCCTTGCTTCCCTTGCCTTTGGCGATGTTTCTAGGAAGAAGTTGCTTTGGCTGAGGTCAAAGAGGTTGCTGCCTGTGTTCTCCTTTAGGATTTTGATGGACTCCTGGCTCACATTGAGGTCTTTCAACCATTTGGAGTCTATTTTTGTGTGTGGTGTAAGGAAATGGTCCAGTTTCATTCTTCTGCATGTGGCTATCCAATTTTCCCAACACCATTTGTTGAAGAGGCTGTCTTTGTTCCATTGGACATTCTTTCCTGCTTTGTCAAAGATGAGTTGACCATAGAGTTGAGGGTCCATTTCTGGGCTCTCTATTCTGTTCCATTGATCTATGTGTCTGTTTTTGTGCCAGTACCATGCTGTCTTGATGATGACACCTTTGTAATAGAGCTGGAAGTCCGGAATTGTGATGCCGCCGGCTTTGCTTTTCTCTTTCAACATTCCTCTGGCTATGCGGGGTCTTTTCTGGTTCCATACAAATTTTAGGATTATTTGTTCCATTTCTTTGAAAAAAGTGGATGGTATTTTGATGGGGATTGCATTGAATGTGTAGATTGCTCTAGGTAGCATTCACATCTTCACAATATTTGTTCTTCCAATCCATGAGCATGGAACGTTTTTCCATTTCTTTGTGTCTTCCTCAATTTCTTTCATGAGTGTTTTATAGTTTTCTGAGTACAGATTTGTTGCCCCTTTGATTAGATTTATTCCTAGGTATCTTATGGTTCTGGGTGCAATTGTAAATGGGATCGACTCCATAATTTCTCTTTCTTCTGTCTTGTTGTTGGTGTATAGGAATGCCACTGACTTCTGTGCTTTGATTTTATATCCTGCCACTTGACTGAATTCCTGTATGAGTTCTAGCAGTTTTGGGGTGGAGTCTTTTGGGTTTTCCACATAAAGTATCATATCATCTGCAAAGAGTGAGAGTTTGACTTCTTCTTTGCCAATTTGGATGCCTTTGATTTCTTTTTGTTGTCTGATTGCTGTGGCTAGGACTTCCAATACTATGTTGAATAGCAGTGGTGATAGTGGACATCCCTGCCACGTTCCTGACCTTAGGGGGAAAGCTCTCAGTTTTTCCCCATTGAGAATGATATTCGCTGTAGGTTTTTCATGGATGGCTTTTATGATATTGAGGTATGTACCCTCGATCCGTATACTCTGAAGAGTTTTGATCAAGAAAGGATGCTGTACTTTGTCAAAAGCTTTTTCTGCATCTATTGAGAGGATCATATGATTCTTGTTCTTTCTTTTGTTAATGTATTGTATCACATTGATTGATTTGCGGATGTTGAACCAACCTTGCAGCCCAGGGATAAATCCCACTTGGTCAAGGTGAATAATCCTTTTAATGTACTGTTGGATCCTATTGGCTAGTATTTTGGTGAGAATTTTTGCATCCATGTTCATCAGGGATATTGGTCTGTAATTCTCCTTTTTGATGGGGTCTTTGTCTGGTTTGGGGATCAAGGTAATGCTGGCCTCATAAAATGAGTTTGGAAGTTTTCCTTCCATTTCTATTTTTTGGAACAGTTTCAGAAGAATAGGTATTAATTCTTCTTGAAATGTTTGGTAGAATTCCCCTGGGAAGCCATCTGGCCCTGGGCTTTTGTTTTTTGGGAGATTTTTGATGACTGCTTCAATTTCCTTAGTGGTTATAGGTCTGTTCAGGTTCTCTATTTCATCCTGGTTCAGTTTTGGTAGTTGATACATCTCTAGGAATGCCTCCATTTCTTCCAGGTTATCTAATTTGCTGGCATAGAGTTGCTCATAATATGTTCTTATAATTGTTTGTATTTCTTTGGTGTTGGTTGTGATCTCTCCTCTTTCATTCATGATTTTGTTGATTTGGGTCATTTCTCTTCTCTTTTTGATAAGACTGGCCAGCGGTTTATCAATCTTGTTAATTCTTTCAAAGAACCAGTTCCTAGTTTCGTTGATCTGTTCTACTGTTCTTTTAGTTTCTATTTCATTGATTTCTGCTCTGATCTTTATTATTTCTCTTCTCCTGCTGGGTTTAGGCTTTATTTGCTGTTCTTTCTCCAGCTCCTTTAGGTGTAGGGTTAGGTTGTGTACTTGAGACCTTTCTTGTTTCTTAAGAAAGGCTTGTATTGCTATATACTTTCCTCTTAGGACTGCCTTTGCTGCATCCCAAAGATTTTGAATAGTTGTGTTTTCATTTTCATTGGTTTCCATGTATTTTTTTAATTCTTCTTTAATTTCCTGGTTGACCCATTCATTCTTCAGTAGGATGCTCTTTAGCCTCCATGTATTTGAGTTCTTTCTGACTTTCCTCGTGTGATTGAGTTCTAGTTTCAAAGCATTGTGTTCTGAAAATAGGCAGGGAATGATCCCAATCTTTTGGTACCGATTGAGACCTGATTTATGACCTAGGATGTGATCTATTCTGGAGAATGTTCCATGGGCACTAGAGAAGAATGTGTATTCCATTGCTTTGGGGTGGAATGTTCTGAATATGTCTGTGAAGTCCATTTGGTCCAGTGTGTCATTTAAAGTCTTTATTTCCTTGTTGATCTTTTGCTTAGACGATCTGTCCATTTCAGTGATGGGGGTGTTAAAGTCCCCCACTATCATTGTATTGTTGTCGATGTGTTTCTTTGCTTTTGTTATTAATTGCCTTATATAATTGGCTGCTCCCATGTTAGGGGCATAGATATTTACAATTGTTAGATCTTCTTGTTGGATAGATCCTTTAAGTAGGATATAATGTCCTTCCTCATCTCTTATTACAGTCTTTGGTTTAAAATCTAATTTGTCTGCTATAAGGATTGCCACCCCAGCTTTCTTTTGGTGTCCATTAGCATGGTAAATGGTTTTCCACCCCCTCACTTTCAATCTGGGGGTGTCTTTGGTTCTAAAATGAGTCTCTTGCAGACAGCATATCGATGGGTCTTGTTTTTTAATCCAGCCTGATAGCCTGTGTCTTTTGATTGGGGCATTGAGCCCATTTACATTCAGGGTAACTATTGAAAGATAGGAATTTAGTGCCATTGTATTGCCTGTAAGGTGACTGTTACCGTATATTGTCTGTGTTCCTTTCTGGTCTATGTTGCTTTTAGGCTCTCTCTCTGCTTAGAGTAGACCCCTTTCAAGATTTCCTGTAGGGCTGGTTTTGTGTTTGCAAATTCCTTTAGTTTTTGTTTGTCCTGGAAGCTTTTTATCTCTCCTTCTATTTTCAATGACAGCCTAGCTGGATAGAGTATTCTTGGCTGCATATTTTTCTCATTTAGTGCTCTGAATATATCCTGCCAGTCCTTTTGGCCTGCCAGGTCTCTGTGGTTAGGTCTGTTGCCAGTCTAATGTTTCTACCCTTGTAGGTTACATATCTCTTCTCCCGAGCTGCTTTCAGGATTTTCTCTTTGTCTATGAGACTCGTAAGTTTTACTATTAGATGTCGGGGTGTTGACCTATTTTTATTGATTTTGAGAGGGGTTCTCTGTGCTTCCTGGATTTTCATGCCTGTTTCCTTCCCCAAATTAGGGAAGTTCTCTGCTATAATTTGCTCCATTATACCTTCTGCCCCTCTCTCTCTTTCTTCTTCTTCTGGGATCCCAATTATTCTAATGTTGTTTCGTCTTATGGTATCGCTTATCTCTCGAATTCTGCCCTCGTGTTCCAGTAGTTGTTTATCTCTCTTTTTCTCAGCTTCTTTATTTTCTATCATTTCATCTTCTATATTACTGATCCTCTCTTCTGCCTCATTTATTCTAGCAGTTAGCGCCCCCATTTTTGATTGCACCTCATTAATAGCCTTTTTGATTTCTACTTGGTTGGATTTTAGTTCTTTTACTTCTCCAGAAAGGGTTTCTCTAATAACTTCCATATTTTTTTCAAGCCCAGCTAGTATCTTTAAAGTGATGATTCTGAACTCTAGATCTGACATCGTACTAATGTCGTATTGAGTAGGTCCCTGGCAGTCGGTACTACCTCTTGTTCTTTTTGTTGAGGTGATTTTTTCCATCTTGTCATTTTGTGCAGAGGAGAATAGATTAATGAGAGAACAAAATGCTAGCAGAGTAACAACGTCCCCAGAAAATATACTCTAAACAAATCAGAAAAGACCTGAAGCAGTGAGAAAAGAAAGGGAAAGAGAGAAAAAAGAAAAAGAAAAAGATAAAAACAAAAACAAACAAAACAACAACAACAACAAAAAAAACCAGAATGTGGTCAAATATGATGAGGCTGGTATATAGATCAGTGCCACACACTAGATTTGGGGTGTATTTTGGTCTTTTAGAAGAAAGTGCCTCCCAAAATTTTAAAGAAAGAAAAACTTATATATGTACAAAAATAAGGGTTGATATGATGAAGGGATGGAATATGACTGTAAAGATGGAAATTATAAAAAAATTTTATAAAAGGAATTGATAAGAAGTTGTTTGAAAAAAGAAAGAGGAGGATTTAAAAAATGAAAAAAAGAAAAAAAAAGGGAGAGAATGTGATCAGGCAGGGGAATAGAAAACACCATATACTAGAGATTTAGGGTATATTTTAATCTGTTAGAAGAAACTATCTCAAAATTTTAAAGAGAGAACAAATTATATATATAAGCCAAAAATACGGGTAACTACTATGAAGGGATAGAATATGACCCTAAAAATGAAAAATAAAAATGTTTTTTTAAAAAAAGGGATTGATAAGATGTTGTTGAAAAAGGGAAAAAGAAAAATTCAAAAAGAAAAATAAAGAAAAAAAGTTAAAAAAATAAGTAACTTTGAAAGACTAAAGAATCATGGTAAAAAAGCCATGAATTCTATGTGCATTATTCCCCTAGCGCTGGAGTTCTGCCGTTCTCATTGATGGGTAAACTTGGTCTTGGCTGGCTGTTCTCGCTGATCTTCTGGGGAGGGGCCTGTTGCCGGGGTTTCCAAATGTCTCTGCCCGAGGCGGAATTGCCCCGCCCTCGCCCCCTCCCGGCTAAGTAATCTGCTCGGGTTTGCTCTCCGGGGCTTTTGTTCCCTGGGAGCTTTCCGTACAGCTTTGGAGGCGGAGAGTGAAAATGGCGGCCTCCCAATCTCCACCGCAGAGGAGCTGAGAACTCGGGGCCCCGCTTCTCAGCGAGTCCCCAGAGAAAAGCAGTCAGTCACTCCCGTCTCCCCGGTCTCCAACCGCACTCCGTGCTCACCCGGCCTGTGACCGCGCGTTTCTATCTCTGGCACCCGACCCCGGGTGGAGTCTCCAAACCCAGCAGATCCCCGCGGTGCACTCCCGCGTGGCTCCTCCCGGGGGAGGAAGGTGAGTCTCCCCGGATCTGCCGCTTGTTGGGTCCCTGCTGGAGGAGCAGGGGCCCGACTGTGCTGCGGATCACGGTTTATGGCAACCCCGAGCTGAGAGCCCGCGCCTGGGCTCCGCCTCTGCAGCCGGCTTCCCTGCTCCGTTACCTGGGACCTCTGCCACACTCAGGCACCCCCGGTCTTTCTGTGACCCCGTGGGTCCTGAGACCACACTGTCCTGGAGGGTTCCACCCCCCGCTTAGCCACCAGAGTGACGTCCCTCAGCGGAACAGACTTTTAAAAGTTCCGATTTTGTGCTCCGCGGCTCTATCACTTGCCAGAAGCGGCCGACGGAGGCCCCTCCCCCGCCATCTATCCTCCCGAATATCGCCTCGGATTCACTTCTCCGCACGTCCTACCTTCCAGAAAGTGGTCGCTTTTCTGTTCAGAGAGTTGTTGCTCTTCTTTTCTTCGATCTCCTGTTGAGTTTGTAGGTGTTCAGAATGGTTTGATCCCTATCCAGCTGAATTCCTGAGAGGAGACGAAATCCAGGTCTCCTACTCCTCCGCCATCTTGCTCCGCCCCCCAATCCTCTCATATTTTTAAAGAATGTTTTTTGACTTAAAATGTGATCTACCCTTGAAACTGTTCCATGAGCATTTGTGAAAAATGTGTATTTTATTGCTGTTGGGAAGAATGTCTTGTATATATCTGCTAGGTTTATTTCTTTCTATAGTGTGTTAAAATCTGTTGTTTCCTTATTGATTTTTCTGTTGGTTATTCAATCCATTATTAGAATGAGACACTTCATTTTCCTATTATTTGTTTTGCTATTTATTTCTCTCTTCAAGTCTGTCAATGTTTACTGTATACAATTAGATGCTCCTATTTTAGGTGCAAACATTTATAATTATTTATCTTCTTCATGAACTAATCATCATTAAATAATGACCTTCTTTATATCATGTGTCAGTTTTTCAAATAATCTATTTTGTCTAACATAAATAAAGACATTCTTGCTCTACTTTGGTTATCTTTTGCCATCACTTTATTTTCAGCCTATGTGTGCCCTGCAGACAACATAGAGTTGAATCATTTTTTTTCTTTTAATACATTCATCCATTCTGTCTTTTAAGTGGAGAGTTTAATCAATTCAGTTGAAAATAATTTAAATAAAAAATATTATTAGTTATGAAATTGCTATTGTCATTTTGTTAAGTGTTTTCCATCTGTCTTTTAGACGGTTTTTCTCTTTTTTTCCTCTCTCACTGTCTTCTTTTATAATTTGTTGATTTTGTGTAATGATACACTTTGATTTTTTTTTCTCATTCTTTTGTGTATCTTCTAAAGATAATTTCTTCATGGTTATAACGAAAATTAAGTGCTGCTTCAAACAGCTATAACAATCTGTTTTGATAACAATTTACTTTAATTACAAACAAAAACTCTACAGTTCTCCCTTTCACACTTTATGTTAATGATGTCGCAAATTACATATTTTTATTGTATATCAATAACATGGTTTCAGTTATTTTTGTTATTAATACATTTGTTACTCAACTTTACTAGTATTTTAAAGGTCAGCATGCTTGGCTGGAATAGAGCCCTGAGGGTGCTGCCCTACTCCTGGAGAGAAGGCAGGCAAACAACCCAGGGGCAGATGGCATGATCTGAACACCCAGGGCACACAGTAGAGAGATTATTCACTTTTCTTGGAGCACATCCATGAGAGGTAGTATTCATGGAGACTCCTTTCAAGGGACAAAGGAGCCAACAGGTGCCATCCCCCCTCAGCATAAATGCAGAGCCACCTGCAAAGGGCAACTTGGTCCCCATGCTGGCTGCATAGCCTGCCTACTCCAAGTCCCATGCCTCTGCACTCTGGCAAGTCTGCCCTTCCTGGTCAAACCTCCCTCAGTCCCATCACAATGAGAATCTCCCCAGGGGATCTGCACAAAACCCTGCCTACACCACATCCTTAGAGACTAGAGTTCTGAAAGTCAGCAGGTTTGGCTGGGAAAAAGCATGGAGAGTGCTGTGTTATTCCTGGAGAGAAGGCAGGTAAACAGCCCCAGAGGCAGACAGCATGTAGGTAACAATCTGTAGGGCTTGCCTGAGACACATGGGGGTATTGTTTGCTCTACTTGGGGTCATTGCCTGAGCGCAGTGTGCATGGAGACCTTGCTCCAGGAACAAACATATAGCTGAGAACATTTCCTTCCCCTATACCTCAGTATAAACACAAAACCACCTTGGTGCCACAATGTCAACACTGACTGCCTAACGTGCTTATACCAGGTCCAATACCCTTGCACTCTGCCAGTACTGTCCTTCATGGTGAAGTTTGCCTCAGTCCCAGGGACGCAGACCCCTTCCCCAGAAGACCAGCAGAAACCCCTCCCACACCAAGTCCAAGTCTCCTATATATAGAGTCTTGCAAGGCATCAGTTTTAGTAGAAGTAGCATCAAGTCTCATTTCACAAGTGAACCAGAGCTCACCTAGTTAAAACTCACCACACTCTAGCCAAGGACTAGACACTGCCCACTGTAGGCAAGGAAAGCGACTACAGATAACTGCCCTGAAGGATAGAGCAGCCAAAACACAGCAGCAGAGTGTACCCAGCACATTATCAGAGACTCTTCCTGAGGCACCAGGCCCAGAACAATATATGGCTTCTTCTTTGTCAAGCCATTACTTTCAGGAGCAGAAACATAACAAGCTTGCTTAACACAGAGAAGAACACAGAGACATAACAAAATGCCAAGACAGAGAAATTCATCCCAAAAGAAAGAAAAAGAAATGGTCCCAGCCAGGGATCAAATAAAAAAGGATACAAGTAACATGCCTGATAGATAACTTAAAGCAACAATCATAAAGATGCTATTAGCTTGAGAAAAGAATGGAGACTTCAAGGAGGCCCTTACCGTAGAGCTAAAGAGTTAAGGAGGGCATGTGTTGTGATGAGCACTGGGTGTTATACACAAATAACGAATCATTGAACACTACATCAAAACTAATGATGTACTATATGTTGGCTAACTGAACATAATAAAAATAAATAAATAAATAAATCAGTCAGAAATGAAAAATCCACTCGTCTGTTGTAGGGCATCTTTGCTCCTTCCACAGTTTGGCTATTTTGGACATTGCTGCTATGAACATTGGGGTGCATGTGCCCCTTCTTTTCACTACTTCTCTATCTTTGGGATATATATCCAGTAGTGCAATTGCTGGGTCATAGGGTAGCTCTATTTTTAACTTTTTGAAGAACCTCCACACTGTTTTCCAAAGTGGCGTACCAACTTGGATTCCCACCAACAGTGTAAGATGGTTCCCCTTTCTCCACAACCTCTCCAGTATTTGTTGTTTCCTGCCTTGTCAATTTTTGCCATTCTAACTGGTGTAGGGTGGTATCTCAATGTGGTTTTGATTTGAATTTCCCTGATAGCTAATGATAAGGAAGGCATGTATTGCATGGAGCACTGGGTGTTAAACGTAAATAATGAATCATGAAACACTACATCAAAAACTAATGATGTACTGTATGGTAACTAACATAACATAATAATAAAAAAAGAAATGAAAAATAGAATAACATATTTGAAACTGACTGGATGCAATGAACACAAGGATGGAAGAGGCAGAGGAACAAATAAGTGATTTAGAAGATAAAATAATGAAATAACTAAGCTGAACAAAAGAGAGAAAAAAGAAAAATGGAACATGAAATTTGATTTAGGGAACTGAGTTAATCTATCAAACAGAATAACATTAATATTATAGGAGTCCTGGAAGAAGAAGAGAGAAAGGGAGCAGGAAATTTATTGGAGAAAATGATAGCTAAAAAATTCCCTAATCTAGGGAAGGAAACAGACATCCAAATCCAGGAGACACAGAGAATTCCCATCAAAATCAACAAAATCAAACTGACATCAAGACATATTGTAGGGGCGTCTGGGTGGCTCAGTCATTAAGCATCTGCCTTCAGCTCAGGTCATGATCCCAGGGTCCTGGGATCAAGCCACACATCAGGCTCCCTGCTCCACAGGAAGCCTGCTTCTCCCTCTCCTACTCCCCCTGCTTATGTGCCCTCTCTCTCGGTGTCTCTCTCTGTCAAATAAATAAATAAAATCTTAAAAAAAAGACATATTGTAATTAAATTTGCAAAATATGCCAATAAAGAAATCTTAAAAGTACAGCTAAAAGAAGTCCTTAATTTATAAGAAAAGACCTTACAATAAGACTAACTGGATATTTCTTTTTTTTTTTTAAAGATTTTATTTATTTATTTGAGACAGAGAGAATGAGAGAGACAGAGAACACGTGAGAGGGGGGAGGGTCAGAGGGAGAAGCAGGCTCCCTGCTGAGCAGGGAGCCCGATGCGGGACTCGATCCCGGGACTCCAGGATCATGACCTGAGACGAAGGCAGTCACTTAACCAACTGAGCCACCCAGGCGCCCTGGATATTTCTTAACAGAAACTTGGCAAGCCGGAAAAGAGTGGCATAATATAGGGGCGCCTGGGTGGCTCAGATGGTTAAGCATCTGCCTTCGGCTCAGGTCATGATCCCAGGGGCCTGGGATTGAGCCCCACATCAGGCTCCCTGCTCAGTGCAGAGCCTGCTTCTCCCTGTTCTTCTCCCATTCCCTCCCCTTGTGTTCTCTGGCTCTGTCAATCTCTCTGTCAAATAAATAAAATCTTAAAAAAAAAAAAGTGGCATAATATATCAATGTGCTGAATGGGAAAAATCTGCAGACAAGAATAATCTATCCAGCAAGGTTATCATTCAGAATAGGAGAGATAAAGAGGTTTCCAGACAAAAACTGAAGGAGTTGACTACTGAAACAGCCCTGTGTGAAATATTAAAGGGAATGCTTTGAGTGGAAAGGAAAGACCAAAAGTGACAAAGCAAGAAAAGAACAGAGAAAATCTCCAGGAAAATAAAAAAAGACAAAACAAGTATTAAAATGGCAATAAACATATATCTATCAATAATTACTCGACTGTAAATGGACTAAATGCTCCAATCCTAAGATGTAGGATATGAGAAGGGATAAAAAGAGAGAGAGATCCATCTAAATGTGCCCTACAGGAGACTAATTTTATACTAAAAGTCATCTGAAGATTGAAAGTAAGAGGATGGAGAAATATTTATCATACAAATGACCATCAAATGAAAGCCAGAGTAGCAATACTTAAACAGAAAAGATTTTAAACCAAATACTGTAACAAGAAATGTAGAAGGGCACTACATCATAATAAAGGGGACTATCCAACAATTGATGTAACAGCTGCAAACATTTATTCACTCAACATGGGAGCACCCAAATATATATAAAAAATAATAATAAACACAAAAAGCTAAAATGATAATACAATAATAGTAGGTGACATTAACACCCCACTTACATCAATGGGCAGATCATCTAAGCAAAAAATCAACAAGGAAACAATGAATGATACATTGGACCAGATGGACATAAAATATATATTCAGAATATTTCATCCTAAAGCAACAGAATAGACTTTCTTTTCAAGTGCACATGGGACATTCTCCAGAAAAGCTCACATACTAGATCACAAATTAGGTCTCAAAATGTACAAAAAAAAAAAAATGCATATTTTCTGACCACAACACTATGATACTTGAAGTGAACCACAAGAAAAAAATTTGAAAAGACCAAAAATATATGGAGGTTAAACAACATATTACTAAACAATGAATGTGTCATCCAGGAAATCAAAGAGGAAAAAAAAAAATGGGGACAAATGAAAATATAAACAAAATGGTCCAAAACCTTTGGAATGCAACAAAAACAATCCTAAGAGAAAAGTAAGAGTAATACAGGCCTAGCAAGAAGCAAAAAATCTCAAATAAACAACATAACCTTACACCAAAAGAGCAAGAAAAAGAAAAGCAAATGAAGCCTAAAACCAGCAAATGTAGGGAAATAATAAAAATTTGAAGAGAAATAAATGTCATGGAAACAAACAAACAAACAATAAACAAAACAAATCAATGAAACCAGTAGCTGGTTCTTTGAAAATGTTAATAAAATTGATAAATCCCTATCCAGACTTATCAAAAAGAAAAGAGAATAGACAAAAATGGATAATACCACAAATGAGAGAGGAGAAATGATAACCAACACTACAGAAATACAATTATCATTTTAAGAAAAGCTATATTCCAAAAAATAGATCACCTCCAAGAAATTACCAAAACTGTAATAAGAAGAAACAGAAAACTAGAACACACCAGTAACCTAAGAAATTGAATCAGTAATCAAAATCCTCCCAGCAAAGACCAGGACCACATGGTTTTGCAAGTAAATTGTACCAAACATTTAAAGAAGAGTTACTACCTATTCTAAAACTATTCTTAAAAATAGGAAAGGAAGGAAAACTTCCAATTTCATTTGAGGCTAGCATTATCTTATACAACAACCAGACAAGGACTCCACAAAAAAGGGAACTGTAGTCCAATATCCTGATGAACATGGATGCAAAAATTCTCAAAAAAAAAAAAAAAAGGTTAGCAAATCAAATCCAACAGTACATTAAAAGAATAATTCACCACAATCAAGTGGGATGTTCCTGGGCTGCAAGCGTGGCTCATATTTGCAAATCAAACATGTGGCACATCACATTAATAAAATCTTTTTTTAAAAGATTTTATTTATTTATTTGACAGAGAGAGAGATAGCGACAGCAGGAACACAAGCAGGGGGAGTGGGAGAGGGAGGAGCAGGCCTCCCTCTGAGCAGGGAGCCTGATGCAGGGCTAGATCCCAGACCCCGGGATCATGACCTGAGCAGAAGGCAGACGCTTAATGACTGAGCCACCCTGGCGCCCCGGCACATCACACTAATAAAAGAAAGGTTAAGAATCACATGATCCAGGGCGCCTGGGTGGCTCAGTCATTAAGCCTCTGCCTTTGGCTCAGGTCATGATCCCAGGTCCTGGGATCAAGCCTGGCATCCGGCTCCCTGCTTGGTGGGGAGCCTCCTTCTCCCTCTCCCTTTACTGTTCCCTCTGCTTGTGCTCTCTTATTCTCTCTGTCAAATAAATAAAATCTTAAAAAAAAGAACCACATGATACTTTGAATAGATGCAGAAAAATCATTTGACAAAGTACAACATCCTTTTTATGTAAACACTCTGAACAAAGTATTGTCAGAGGGAACATACCTCAATATATTAAGGCCATAGATAAAAAACCTACAGGAATATCATTTTCAATGGGGAAAACTGAGAGCTTTTCTTCCAAGGTCAGGAACAAGACAGGGATGTCCACTTTCACCCTTGTTATCTAACATAATGCTGGAAGTCCTAGCCACAGCAATCAGACAACACAAATAAGTAAAAGGCAGCCAGATTGGCAAAGAAAAGGTCAAACTTTCATTATTTGTAGATGACATGATACTGTATATAGAAAACTCAAAAGACTCCATGAAAATTTTGCCAGAACTGATACATGAATTCAATTAAGTCACAAGATACAAAATCAATGTACAGAAATCTGTTGCATTTCTATACACCAATAATGAAGAGCTAGAAGGAGAAATCAAGCAATCAATTCCACTTATAATTGCACCAAAACCCATAAGATACCTAGGAATAAACCTAAGCAATGAAGTAAAAGTCACCTGTACCCTGAAAACTGTAAGACACTGATGAAAGAAAAAGAAATTTAAGAGGACACCAAAAATGGAAAATACTGCATGTTCATGAATCAGAATATTGCTAAAATATCTATACTACCAAAAGCCATCTACAAATTTAATGTAATTTCTATCAAAATACCAGCATTTTTCACAGAGCTAAAACAATCAAAACAAAGAAAAAACAAAACAAAACAATATTAACATTTGTATGGAACCACAGAAGACCCCAAATAATCTTGAAAAAGAAAAGCAAGATGGAGGCATCACTATTCCAGATTTCAAATTATATTACAAAGGTGTAGTAATCAAAAGAGCATGGTACTAGCACAGAAACAGACACATAGGTCAGTAGAACAGGGTAAGAAATGCAGAAATGATCCACAACTATATGGGCAATTAATATTCAACAAAGCAAGAAAGAATATCCAATGAAAAAAGACAATCTCTTCAACAAATGGTCTTGGGAAAACTGGACAGCAACATGCAAAAGAATGAAACTGGACCACTTTCTTACACCCTACCCAAAAATAAGTTCAAAATTATGAAAGACCTAGAGGTGCCTGGGTGGCTCAGATGGTTAAGCATCTGCCTTTGGCTCAGGTCATGATCCCAGAGTCCTTAGATCAAGCCCCACATTGGGCTCCTGCCTCAGCGGGAAGCCTGCTTCTCCTCCGTCTGTCTCTCCCTGCTCATGCTCTCTCTCTCTCTGTATCTCTGTGTCTCAAATGAATAAATAAAATCTTTTAAAAAAATTATGAAAGACCTAAATGTGAGTCAGGAAACCATCAAAATCCTAGAGGAGAACACAGCCAGTAACCTCTTTGACATTGACCCTAGCATCTTATTCCTAGATAAGTCTCCTGAGGTAAGGGAAACAAAAGCAACAATAAACTATGGGGACTTTATCAAAATAAAAATCTTCTTCATAGAAGGAAACAATGAACAGAACTAAAAGGCAACCCTGCAGAATGGGAGAAGATATTTTCAAATGACATATCTGATAAAGGCTTGGTATTCAAAATATATAAAGAACATATAAAATTCACACCAAAAAACCACAAACGATCCAGTTAAAAATAGGCAGAAGACATGAATAGCCATTTTTCCAAAGAAATCACAAAGGTGGCCAACAGACACATGAAAAGATGTTCAACATCACTCAACATCAGGGAAATGTAGATTAAAATTACAATGAGGTAAAAAAAAAAATTACAATGAGGTATCACCTCACCCCTGTCAGAATGGCTAATATTAACAACACAGGAAACAATTGGGTTTGACAACATAGGAAACAATTGGGTTTGGTAAGGGGAACATTCTTATACTGTTGATGGGAAGGCAAACTGGTGCAACTACTCTGGAAAACAGTATGGAGGTTCCACAAAACATTAAAAAATATTATTTCCATATTAACCAGCAATTGCACTACTAAGTATTTACTCAAAGGATAAGAAAACACTGATTCAAAAGAAACATTCACCCTGATGTTTTATAGCAGCATTATCAACAATAACCAAATTATGGAAGAAACAAAATGTCCATCGACTGATGAATGGATATAGAAAAGGTGGTGTGTACACACACACACACACACACACACAATGGACTATTAGCCATTAAAAAGAATGAAATCTTGCTATTTACAATGATTGGATGGAGCTAGAAGGAATTATGCTAAGTGAAATAAGTCAATAGAGAGAAAGACAAATACCATTAATTTCACTCATTGGTGGAATTTAAGAAATAAAACAAATAAACATGGAGGGGGGAGAGTAAACCAAGAAACAACTCCCAACTATAGAGAACAAACAATAGTTACTCCAGCAGAGGTGGATGGGATGGGATAGGTTTAATAAGTGATGGGAACTAAGGTGGGCACTTGTTGTGATGAGCACCAAGTGATGTATGTAAGTGATTAATCATTAAATTCTATACCTGAAACTAATATTGCACTGTATGTTAACTACTGGAATTTATATTAAAACTTGAGAAATAATAAAGATGTGTTATACATACACAATGAAATATTACTCAGCCATAAAAAAAAAAAAACCAAAATCTTGTCATTTGTGACAATTTAGATGGACCTATAGGGTATTATGCTAAACCAAACAGAGAAAGAAAAATACTATATAATTTTACTTATATCTGGAATCTAGAAAACAAAACAAATAAACAACAACAAAAAGAGACTCAGTAATACAGAGAACAAATTGAAGGCTATCAAGTGACGGAGGATGGGGAGGTAAGAAAAGTAGGTGAATGTGATTCAAAGGCACCCAATTTCAGTTAGGAATTAAATATGTCATAGGAATTAAGAGTCCAGCTCCAGGAGTATAGTCAATAATAATGTAATAACTTTGTAAGGTGACAGATTGCAGCTACACTTACAGTGTTGATCATTTTGTATGTTATGTAATTGTCAAATTAATGTTGTATACCTTCATCTAATACAATAGCGTATGTCAACTTTATTTATTTATTTTTTAAAAGATTTTATTTGTTTATTTGAGAGAGAATGAGATAAGGAGAGAGCATGGGGGGGGGGTCAGAGGGAGAAGCAGACTCCCTGCCGAGCAGGGAGCCTGATGCGGGACTCGATCCTGGGACTCCAGAATCATGACCTGAGCCGAAGGCAGTCGCTTAACTAACTGAGCCACCCAGGCGTCTCAACTGAGCCACCCAGGCGTCCCTGTCAACTTTATTTCAATTAAAAAAGTAAGCAGCATTTAAAAACTAAAAATATATAAGTAAATAAAATGCTAATCTATAAATAATCACTTAAGGAAAAACAAAACAAAACAAAATAGAATGTCTTTTAGGCTTTATTATAATGAGCCAGGTCTACTCACAATGAACTCCCTTAAGTTTTGTTTTTCTGGGAAAGTCTTTGTCTCTTCTTCAATTTTTTTTTAATATTTATTTATTTGAGAGAGAGAGAGAGAGAGAGGGAACAAGTAAGGAGGAGTGACAGAGGGAATCTCTGTCTCTGCTTGAGATTCTCTCTTGAGAGAATCTCAAGCAGACTTCTTGCTGAATGTGGAGCCTGACACAGAGCTTGATACCAGGACCCTGAGATCACAACCTGAGACAAAATCAAGAGTTGGACACTTAATTGACTGAGCCACCCAGGTGCTCCTCTTCTTCAATTTCTTAAGGATAATTTTGCCATGCATAGTATTCTTGGTTGCCAGATGTTTGTTTGTTTGTTTGTTTTTCTTTCAGTACTTTGAATATAGCATCCCTTTCCCTTCTGGCCTGCATGATTTTGTTGTTGTTGTTATGTTCAGTTAGCCACCATTAGTTTTTGATGTAGTGTTCAACAATTCATTAGTTGCATATAACACCCAGTGCTCATCATAACACGTGCCCTCCTTAATACCCATCACCCTCCTATCCCATCCCTCCACCCCCTCCTCTCTGAAATCCTCAGTTTGTTTCCCAGAGTCCATAATATCTCATGGTTTGTCTCCCTCTCTGATTTCCCTGCATGATTTTTGATGAGAAACCCACCAATAGTTACATAGAGATTCCCATGTATGTGACAAATTGCTTTTCTAATTCTCCCTTCAAAATTATCTTTGTCTATGAATTTTGACAATTTGATTTTGATACATGTTTTGGTGTAGTCTTTTTTGAGTGTATCATATTTGGGATCTTATAATTTTCATGAATTTGGATATCCATTTTCTTCCCATATTTTGGAAATTTTTCATTGATTATTTCTTTAAATTATTTTTTATTATTTTGAAAACATTTTATTTATTCATTTGAGAGAGATAGAGGCAGAGAGAGGGGGCACAAGCAGGAGGGAGAGGAAGAGAGAGAAGCAGACTCCCTGCTGAGCCAAGAGCCTGAGGTGGGGCTCGATCCCAGGACCTGGGGATCATGACCTGAGCCAAAGGCAGATGTTTAACCATCTGAGCCACCCAGGCACCCCATCTTTACATTATTTAAAGAAGTTTTGTGTCCCACTCTTTCTTCAACTTCCTCTTCTTCCTCTTCTTCTCCTCCTCCTATTATGCATATATTGATTTTCTTGATGTTATACGCATATGCTTTCTTCACTCTTTTTCATTCTGTTTTTCTTTTTTTACTTGTGACTGGATAATTTCAAATGACCTGTTTTTTTAGTTTACTCTTTGTTCTGTTTTTTCAAGTGTGCTGCTGAAACCTTGAATTGATTTTTTTTTTTCAGTTCAGTTACTGTCTTCTTTATCTTCCAAATTTGTTTAGTTATTTTTTAGTTTCCATCTCTTTGTTGATAATCTCATTTTAGTCACACATTTTTTTTCTGATTTTGTTTAATTATCTGTATCATTTATAATTCACTAGCACTTCTTTAAGAGAACTATTTTGAATTATTTATTAGACATTTCAGTGATATCCGCTTCTTTTAGCTCAATTACTTTTTTTTTCATTTATTGAGTCTTTTTTCCCCTAATTCTTCATGTTACTTGCAGCTTTGCTTTGATGTCTAAACATTTAAAGAAATAATTATCTCTTACAGTATTTATGAAGTGACAGTAAATCCAAAAGACCTTCAACAATCAGCCTAAGTAGAGATTCTGGCAGCCCTTAAACAGCAAACTTCTCTACTTTTCCTTTGTTCTTAGCTGCACCCACAAAACTGTGATTCATCAGCCAGTTCTCCTGGTGACATAAGATAAAATCTGGTTTCTTGGGTCACATACAGAAAGGCTGGGATTTGGGAGGCACAGAACACTCTTTTTCCTTCCTCCCTGGGGAGAAGCTTCAGGCTATCCAAGTTCTCTGAATCTCACGGGGCTTTGCTGGGCTGCTAGAAATTTTTTGCCCCATTTCCCTTATTCTTGCATGTCTTAGTAGTGTGAAATATGCTGATTCATCTGTGCTTTATGTGAGATGAAACAGAAAATGGTCCATGAGTCAGTGCATTCAAAATGCTAGGGATGCTAGATGGTTGGCCCAGGTTTCCCTTCTTGAAAGGAGACATCATGGGCTGAGAGTATACTTTCCAGGCTTCAGCTGTGCTGGCGTAAGGGTGGGGCTAATGCAGGAAACATAAAATTACTCTTTATACCTATATCAATGCACTTTTCTCAATTCTGTGCCCATTTGAGGTACCACAATTCCTTAACTTTATTCTGAGCTTTTAATAAAAATACTTTGAACAATATATCATTGTTAAATTGATGTTTCTCTGAAGGAATAAGGGTTTCCTAATCATAAATCTTGCAAATGTCACTCCGTAGGAATCTTTCAGGCAGCTCAGTGTATTTAAAGTGTGGCATCCTGAATTCCAGAGTCTTCGACGGTTTGTCTACTTCTCTGATTTCTTCCCATTCAGGTTTCACTCTCTTCTCCTGTGGTCCTCCACGCTATTCCTCATATTCCACATATGAGTGAAACCATATGATAATTGTCTGTCTCTGATTGACTTATTTCATTTACATAATCACCTCCAGGAGCATCCATGTCAATGCAATTGGTGAGTATTCATCCTTTCTGAAGGCTGAGTAATATTCCATTGTATATATGAACCACATCTTTATCCATTCATCTGTTGAAGGGCATCTTAGCTCCTTCCACAGTTTGGCTATTTTGGACATTGCTGCTATGAATATTGGGGTGCATGTGCCCATTCTTTTCACTACATCTATATCTTAGGGATAAATACCTAGTAGGTCAATTGCTGGGTCATGGGGTACCTCTATTTTTAACATCTTGAGGAAACTCCACAATGTTTTTCTGAGTGGCTGTAGCAGCTTGCATTTCCACCAACACTGTAAGAGGGTTCACTTCTCTCCATATCCTCGCCAGTATTTGTTGTTTCCTCTCTTGTTAATTTTTGCTATTCTAATTTGTGTAAGGTGGCATCTCACTGTGGTTTTGATTTATATTTCCTTGACAGCCAGCCATGTTGAACATTTTTTCATGTCTTTCATTTTGTTCATGTCTTCTGCCCATTTCTTGACTGGATTATTTGTTTTTTGGGTGTGGAGTTTGAGAAGTTCTTTATAGATCTTGGATACCAGCCCTTTATCTGAAATGTCATTTGCAAATATCTTCTCCCATTCTGTGGGTTGCCTTTTTGGTTTTTTGACTGTTTCCTTTGTTGTGCAGAAGCTTTTGATCTTGATGAAGTCCCCAAAGTTCATTTTTGCCTTTGTCTCCCTTGCCTTTAGAGACATGTCTTGAAAGAAGTTGCTGTGACCAGTGTCGAAGAGGTTACTGCCTATGTTCTCCTCTAGGATTTTGAAGGATTCCTATCTCACATTGAGGTCTTTCATCCCTTTTGAGTTTATCTTTGTATATGGTGTAAGAGAATGTGCCAGTTTCATTCTTCTGTATGTAGCTGTCCAATTTTCCCAGCACCATTTATTGAAGAGACTGTCTTTTTCCCATTGGATATTCTTTCCTGCTTTGTTGAAGATTCATTGATCATAGAGTTCAGGGTCCACTTCTGGGTTCTCTACTCTGTTCCATTGATCTATGTGTCTGGTTTTGTACCAATACCATGCAGTCTTGATGATCACAGCTTTGTAATATAGCTTGAACTCAGGCATCATGATGCCCCCAGCTTTGGTTTTCTTTTTCAACATGCCCTTGGCAATTCAGGGTCTTTTTGGGTTCCATACAAGTTTTAGGTCTGTTTGTTCCACTTCTGTGAAAAATGTCAATGGTATTTTGATAGGGATTCCATTGAAAGTGTTGATTGCTCTGGGCAGGATAGACATTTTATCAATGTTTATTCTTCCAATCCATGAGCATGGGATGTTTTTGATCTCATTGTGTCTTCCTCCATTTCTTTCCTAAGAAATGTTCTGTAGTTTCTAGAGTACAGATCTTTTACCTCTTTGGTTAGGTTTATTCCTAAGTATATTATCTTTTTTGGTGCTATTCAAAATGGAATTGATTCCTTAATTTCTGTTTCTTCAGTCACATTGTTAGTGTGTAGAAATGAAACTTATTTCTGTACATTGATTTTGTATCCTGCCACATTGCTGAATTGCTGTATGAGTTCTAGTAACTTGGGGGTGAGGTCTTTTGGGTTTTCCACATAAAGAAATTATGTCATCTGTGAAGAGTGAGAATTTGGCTTCTTCCTTGTCAATTTGAATGTCTTTTATTTATTTATTTTTGTTGTTGTTGTCTGATTGTTGAGACTAGGACTTCTAGTACTATGTTGAACAAAAGTGGTGAGAGTGTCCCTGATATTAAGGGAAAAGCTCTCAGGTTTCCTCATTGAGAATTATATTCACTGTGGTTTTTTCTTAGATAGGTTTTATGATATTGAGGAATGTTCCCTCTTTCCCTATACTTTGAAGAGTTTTAATCAGGAAAAGATGCTGTATTTTGTCAAGTGTTTTTTTCTGCATCAATTGAGAGGATCACATGGTTCTTGTCTTTTATTAATGTGCTCTATCTCATTGATTAATTTGCTAATGTTGAACCACCAATGCATCCCAGGAATAAATCACACGTGGTGTTGATGGATAATCCTTTTAACGTCCTGTTGGATCCTATTGGCTCGGATCTTGGTGAGTATTTTGATATCCATGTCCATTAGGGATATTGGTCTCTAATTCTCCTTTTTGATGGGGTCTTTGATATTGGGATCAGGACAATGTTGGCCTCAAAGAACGAGTTTGGACGTTTTCCTTCTATTTCTACTTTTTGGAACAGCTTCAGTGGAATAAGTATGATGTCTTCTTTAAATGTTGGTAGAATTCTGGGAAGCCATCTGAACCTGGACTCTTGTTTTTTTTGGGAGTTTTTTTTATTACTGCTTCAATTTCCTTGCTGGTTATTGGTCTGTTCATGTTTTCTATTCCAGTTTTAGTCTTGGTAGTTTATAAGTTTTGAGGAATGCATCCATTTCTTCTAGATTGTTTTGATTGTTGGCATATAGTTGCTGGTAATAATTTCTAATAATTGTTTCTTTTTCTCTGTTGTTAGTTGTGAACTCTCCCCTTTTATTCATGAGTTTATTAATTTGGGTCCTTTCCTTTTTCTTTTGGGTAAGTCTGGCCAGAAGTTTATCAAGCTTATTAATACTTTCAAAGAATCAGCTTCTAGTTTTGTTGATCTGTTCTACTCTTTTTCTGGTTTTTATTTCATGTTTTTTGCTCTAATCTTTATTATTTCTTTTCTCCTGCTTGGTTTAGCCCTTATTTGCTCTTCTTTCTCCAGGTCCTTTAGGTGTAAAGTTACCTTGTGCATTTGGGATTTTTCTACTTTTTTGAGAGAGTCTTGAATGGCTATGTATTTTGCTCTTAGCACCACCTTTGCCATATCCCATAGGTTTTGGACCCATGTATTTATTTTTATTAGTTTCAATGAATTTTTAAAGTTATTCTTTAATTTCCTGGTTGACCATTCATTCTTTAGCAAGATGCTCTTTAACTTCCAAATGTTTGAGTTCCTTCTAAATTTCTTCTTGTTGAGTTTCAGGTTCATAGCATTTTGGTCTGAAAATATGCAGAGAATAATCTCAATCTTTGGTATTGGTATTGGGTTGAAATCCAGTTTCATAGCATTTTGGTCTGAAAATATGCAGAGAATAATCTCAGTCTTTTTGGTATTGGTATTTGGTTGAGACCTGATTTGTGACCCAGTATGTGGTCTATTCTGGAGAAAGTTCTCTGTGCAATCAAGAAGAATGAGTATTCTGTTGTTTTAGGGTGGAATGTTCTGTATATATCTATGAAGTCCACCTGGTCCAATGTGTCATTCAAAGCTCTTGTTTCTTTGTTGATCATCTGCTTAGATGATCTGTCCATTGCTGCGAGTGGAAGGTGGAAGTCTCCTACTATTATGTATCATTATCAATATGTTGCCTTATTTTGGTTATTAGTTTGTTTATATAATTGACTGCTCCCATTTTGGGAGTATAGAATTTACAATTGTTAGATTTTCCTGTTGGATAGACCCTTTAAGTATGATACAGTGTTCTTCTAAATCTATTATGGTCTTTGGTTTACAATCTAATTTGTCTGATATGAGGATTGCTACCCCAGCTTTCTTTTGAGGTCAGTTGGCATGATAAATGGTTCTCCATCCCCTCACTTTCAATTTGGAGGTGACTTTAGGTTGAAAATGAGTCTCTTGTAGACAGCATATTGATGGGTCCTGCTTTTTTATTCAGTCTGAAACCCTGTGTTTTTTCTTTTTTCTTTCTTTTTTTTTTAAAGATTTTATTTATTTATTTGAGAGAGAGAATGAGACAGAGAGCATGAGAGAGGGGAGGGTCAGAGGGAGAAGCAGACTCCCTGCCGAGCAGGGAGCCCGATGCGGGACTCGATCCCGGGACTCCAGGATCATGACCTGAGCCGAAGGCAGCCGCTTAACCGACTGAGCCACCCAGGCGCCCCACCCTGTGTCTTTTCATGGGAGCATTCAGCCCATTTACATTCAGAGTAACTATTGAAAGATATGAATTTAATGCTATCCGTTCTGAATGACAGCCTTCCTGGGTAAAGTATTCTTGGCTGCATATTTTTTGTTTTGTTTTGTTTTGTTTTGTTGTTGTTTTTCATTTTGTACTCTGAATATGTCTTGCCAGCCCTTTCTGGCTTGCCAGGTTTCTGTGGACAGAACCCGATGTTCCACCCTCTGTATGTAAGAAATCTCTTCCCACTAACTTCTCTCAGGATAGCTTCCTTGGCTGTAAGATTTCCAAGCTTCACTATTATATGTCACGGTGTTGATCCATTTTTATTGATTTGGGGAGGGTTCCTCTCTGCCTCTTGGATATGAATGCTTGTTTCTTTTCCCACATTAGTTAAGTTTTCAGCCATGATTTTCTCAAATATACCTTCTAATCCTCTTTTTCTCTTGGGGTTCCCAATAATTCTGACACTGGAATGTTTCATGGCATCATTGATCTCTCTAAGTGTATTTTCATGGGCTACTAGTTGCCTATCCATATTTTCCTCAGCTTTCTTCCTTTCTATCAGCTTATCTTCTAGATCACTGATTCACTTTTCTGCTTCATTTACCCTGGCTTTTAGAATATCCAGTTTAGACTGCATCTCATTCATAGCATTTTTAAGTTCAGCCTGATTAGCTCTCATTTCTGCCCCTAGAGATTCTATATTGTCACTAATACTTTTTTGAAGCCTAGCTATTGACTTCGTGATTGCTGTCCTGACTTCTGTCTCTGACATCTAGCTTTTATCCATATCCATTAGTTCTGTGACAGAGGACATTGTCTCTGCTTCTTTTCTTTGTTGAGAGCTCCTCCTAGTAATTCTGTCATGGCATAGTTGAGTGAATGAACAGAGTCCAGAATATCAACAAAGACCCAAGCTAGATGCACCCTAGCAAAATTCAGCATGGTCAGACACCACCACCAAAAAAACAAAGCCAAAATGAAACACAAGAAAAAAATTAAACAATTGAAAAAAATTTAAAGGTGGGGAGGAGAAGGGAGCTATAATCTCTGTGTGGACAAAGCCATGCATTTCAGTTGTTCCTGGGTGTATTTTGGTCTTTGTGTTAGAGGACACTACATCCCAATATTGCAAGGAAAGTAAAAGTTGTATATATAAAAAGGTAAAACTGAATAGAGTGAAAAAGGGGTAAAATAAAGCATATATCTATAGAAAATATAGGTGTGTAAAAATACAGGTTAAAAAGTGACTATGAAAAGTAAGTTGATATAATAGACATCTAGTTGAAATGAGGAGAAGGTAAAAAAAATACAACAGAGAAAAAACATGAGAAAAGGCAAAAAAAAAAAGAAAAGAAAAGAAAGGAAAAGAAGAAAATAAAAGGAGATTTCTATCTGAAAAATAAACAAGTCATAAGGCCACACCTGGAGCTTGGTATACAATTTTCTCCCAGCTTTGGGATTTCAGTCTTATAGAATCCATAGAATTGTCATCAACCTGTTCTTCCAGCCTGTCTTCTGGGGAGGGCCCTGCTTCCCTGTTTCTCAGGTAACCCTGCCTGTGCGGAGTTGCCCCACCCCTATCAGGGGGATGGGCTCTGTGGAAATGGTCTTCTCTGTGACTTTAGTTCCCTGGGCGCTTTCTGCACCTCTTCAGAGGATCAGAGCAAAAATGGTCACAGGCAAACCTCTGGCCCAGAGCAGAAAAATCTCAGCCTGTCCTCTTTAATAAACCTTCTAGGACAAACAGCCTCCACTTCTGCATGCACTGCAGAAATCCGCAGCCTCCCTTGGTGTGCACCCACAGCAACTCTCTCAGAGGCAGTCTCAGGGGCCCAGGAGTGCTTCTGCCCTTTGTGATTCTAAAATCTTCAGTGGCTGGGGCTCATGCGCACTCAACCAAGGCTCCAGAATCAGGTCTGGGTTCTGTTCTAAAGCCCTTTTCTGGCCACTTCCAGGAATTTTTGCTGGTCTCGGTGCAGGTTCCAGATTTTTTCAGGCTGTACAAGGAAAGAGTGGTTATTGACAGGCCAGGCTCCTGGTTTATGGCAATCTGAGCTGAGAGTCCCTTCCTGGGCTCACTTACCATAACCTGCTTCCTGGCTCCAATGCTCAGACTCTCTACCTTTTCAAGAATCTCCTTTTGCTTTGTGGTCCCTTATAACCTGAGACCACAATGCCCTACCTAGAATTCTGCCTTTTCATTTCCAGAGCCCCCTTCAGAGAGGGATGTTTCTCCCTAGAGCAGATTTCTAAGGGTTCTGATTTTGTGCTCTGGTGTTATATCATTTTCCAGAAACCAGCCTATGGCACCTCCCTCCCCCTTCTCTTTATCTTCCAATATCTCCCCACAGATTCATGACTCCCCACCTCTTACCTTGCAAAAAGCAGTTGCTTTTCTGCTTGTAGAGATCCAGATATATATATTTATATCTCAGGCTGATTTCATGGGTGTTCAAAATGGTTTGATAGATATCCAGCTAAATTCAGGGGACCAGTTGAAATGGGGTCCCCTACTCCTCTGCCTTCTTGCTTCCTCCAAAGTCTTCTTCTTTTTTTTTTTTTTAAATGTCTAGTTTGTGTGGTATAAGTATTGGTACTCTGGCTTTTTTTGACATCCATTTCCATAATAAGTATTTCTCCATTGGTTCACATTCATTCTGCAGCTGTCGTCCAGTCTAAAATGAGTCTCTTTAAAAAATAAAATAAAATAAAAGGAGTCTCTTTTAGGCAGGATATAGATGAGTCTTTTTTTATCTGTTCTGATACACTGTATCATTTTATTGTAGCATTTAGACCCTTTACATTCAAAGTAATTACTAATACATAAGTATTTAGCTCCATTTCATTACTTGTTTTGTCATTGTTTCAGGAGATTTTTTGTTCCTTTCTTGGCTTTGTGACTTTTGTTCTCTCCTTTGTACTTAAAGAGTCCCTATGATATTTCTTGCAAGATTGGCTTAGTGCTCATGGACTCCTTTAGATTTGTTTGTCTGGGAACCTCTTTATCTCTCCTTCTATCCTGAATGATAGCCTTGCTGAATAGAGTAACCTTGGCTTTGAATATATTATGCCACTCCCTCCTGACTTGCTGAGTTTCTGTTGAGAAATCTATAGCTAGCCCCATGGATTTTCCCCTGTAAATTAATGACTTCTTTTGTCCTATTGCTTTTAATATTTTTTCTTTATTACTATGTATTGCAAATCTCACTACAATATGGCTTGGTGTTGGTCTGTTTTTGTTCATTTTGATGGGAGTTCTCTGCATCTCCTGTATCACAATGTCTGTTTCCTTTCCCAGATTAGGGGAGTTTTCTGCTATCATTTCTTCAAATAAATTTTCTTCCCCCTTTTCGCTCCCTTCTTCTGGGACTCCTGTAATGCAAATGTTATTACGTTTGATGGAGTTGCTGATTTCCCTAAGTCTTGCCTCATGTTCTGTAATTCTTCTTTCTTTCTTTTGTTCAGCTTCAATATTTTCCATTAATTTGTCTTCTATATCACTAATTCATTCCTGTTTCTTCTTATCTGTTGTTCATTGCATCAAGGCTGTTTCCAATCTCATTCATTGCATTCATCATCTCTGATTGATACTTTTTTTTTACTCTTTTATGTCTGTGGTAAGGTTCTCCTTGATGTTTTCAATTATTTTTTCATTGAATATCCTTATGTTTGTTGCTTTAAATTCTCCATCAGACACATTACTTATATCTCTTTATCTTAGATATCTAACTGTGGCCTTATCTTGTTCATTCATTTGGGATCAATTCCTTCATCGTGACATTTTGTCTAAGTCTCTACATATATCTGTTAGTTCCATCTGGTCCAAGTATCACTCGAAGCCATTGTTTCCTTGTTGATTTGTGTGTGTGTGTGTGTGTGATCTATCCATTGATGTAAGTCGGCTGTTAAAGTTCTCTACTATTATTTTATTACTGTCAATTTCTTTCTTTATGGCTATTAATAGTTTCTTTATGTACTTTGGTACTTGCATGTTGAATGCATAAATATTTGCAATTTTTATATCCTCTTATTGGATTATCTTTATCATTATGTAGTGTCCTTCTTAGTCTCTTCTTAGAGTTATTATTATTATTACTATTATTATTATTATTATTAAATCTAGCTTGGGTTGTTTAGGCCAAGTAGGAGGACCTGTAATCTACCCCATCCCACATTTACAAATAGATATCATCCACATCCAAATCAATAAACTGGGGAGTGATCCAGAAACTGATAGAACAACCTCCACAACTAAATATAGAAGAGAAGCATCATCTGAAATGTTAGGAAAGTCAGAAAGGTGGAGGGAGACTGCTTGCAAGAAGGAGGGGGATGTATGTACAGAGAGGGCAGAGAAATGAGCCCTCACACCAGGGAGCTCACATGGGGAAGACTAATCCCCATGTTTGGCTTTAAAAACCAGAAGGGCTGAATAAATGCTTTGTAACCAATGGGACTTGGAGCCTGGAGCTTCAAATGTCAGCTGATTCAGCACTGGGTGAGACTGGAGGGCACGTGATAACTAGGTGTCCACCGGTAAAGAGGTAGCAGCCTTCTCTGAGAGGCAACATAAGAACAGCAGTTTACACAATGCCAAGGAAAAATAGGAGTAACATCTCTTCATACTGATTTTGGAACATGTTGGAGGACTTCTCTAAAATGGAGGGAACAGGCAGGTGCCATTTTCCTCCCTCACTCCCCAGCATAAAGACAGGGCCATCTGTGGAAGGTTGGGATACACAGACAATTGCTACCAAATTGATAGCCATGTGTCACATCCATGAGTTCTCCAGAGGACTGTTCCACTTCCAACCTACTAGACTTGGCCCTGGACTCAAGGAAAATTTTGTTAAAGTCATGAATGCATTGTGTAGCCTTCTGGTGTGTGGTTGCCATATTGCAGTGCCCAGCCATCATTCCCAGCCATGCTGAAACCATTGCAGAGCTCTATGCCTAGACAAATAGACTTAGGGACTTCAGTGACTCTATCAAACATAATACCATTTGTATTATAGGATTTCCAGAAGGAGAGAACAGAGAAAAGGGACAAAAAAGAAATCATTGGAAGTAATAATAGCTGAAGACTTCCCTAATTTGGGAAGGATACAGATATCCAGATCCAGGAGGCAAAGAGAACTCCCATCAAAATCAACAATAGCACACCCTCACAGCAAGACATACTATAATTAAAGTGGCAAACAGTGATAAAGAAAAATAAATAAATAAAGCAGAGACACAAAGGAGACAGTAACTTACAGGGGAAAACCTGTAAGGCTAGCAAGAGATTTTTTTAACAGAAACTTTCAAAGCCAGAAGTGAACAGCATGATATATTCAAAGTGTTCAATGCCAAAAATCTGCAATGAAGAGCATTATGTCCATCAAGAGTATTATTCAGAATAGAAGGGAGTTTCAGAATAGATCTTCATCTATTCGGAATAGATGAAGAGTTTCCCAAACAAAAACCAAAGGAGTTCATGACCATTAAATCAGCCATGAAATAAATATTAAAAGGGTCTCTGCCATGGGGCAACTGGGTGGCTCAGTCGTTAAGTGTCTGCCTTTGGCTCAGGTCATGATCCCAGGGTTCTGGGATCAAGCCCCGCATTGGGCCCCCTGCTCGCCTAGAAGCCTGCTTCTCCCTCTCCCACTCCCCCTGCTTGTATTCCCTCTCTCACTATGTCTCTCTCTGTCAAGTAAATAAATAAAATCTTTAAAAAAGAAAGGGTCTCTTCCAGTAGAAAGGAGAAACCAAAAGTGAAAGTATATAGGTAGGAAACACAGACAAATGAGTATTTCTGTAAAAAATCAGCCAAGGAACACACAAAATAAAAGGACATAGAATATAATGACATATACCTAAAATGTGGGGAGGAGAGGAGTAAACTATGTGTTGAAACTTGAATGACCATCAACTTAATATGGACTGCTACATGCAGAAGTGGTTCCATACAATCCTAATGGTGACCATATATCAAAAATACTAATTTATATGAAAATTAGAAAGAAATCCAAATATGTCATTAAAGAAAATCAGCAAAACATCAAAGAGACAAGAAAAGATCAGAGGAATTCTTCAGGAACAAGCACAAAACAAATATTAAAATAATAATAAATACATATCTGTCAATAATGACTTTGAATGTTAAATGGACTAAATGCTCCAATCAAAAAAACAGAGTTACAGAATAGTTAAGAAAAGAAGATCCATCTATATTATGCTTACAGGAGACCAAATTTAGACCTAACAATACCTCTGGATTGAAAGTGATGGGATGAAGAAACATCTAAGAGGCAAATAGATGTCATAAGAAAGCCAGAGTAGCAATACATATATCAGATATAATATACTTTAAAAGAAAGACTCTAATAAAAAACAAGGAAAGACACTACATATTAAAAAGGATAATCCAACAAGTAGATATAATAATGGTACATATTTTTTCAACCAAATAGGAACATCTAAAAACATAAAACACTAAATAAAAAATAGGAAGGAACTAATTGATAATAATACTATAATATTAGAAGAATTTAACACCACATTTACAACAATGGACAGCTCATCTAAACAAGAAAATCAACCAAGAAATAATGACTTTCAAAGACACACTGAAATAGACAAACTTAACAGTTATATTCAGAACATTCCATCCTATAACAGCACCATACATTTATTTTCAAGTGCACATGAGACATTCCCCAGAATAGATTGCAAGTTGACCCACAAAACATCTCTACAAATTCAAGATTGAAGCCATACCATGCATCTTTTCTAACCAGAATACCATGAAACTAGAAGTCAACAAGAAAAACAACAACAACAACAACAACAACAAAAACCCTCAAGCACCACAAATACACGAAGATTAAAAAAAAAAATGCTACTAAACAATGAATGGATCAACTGGAAATCAAAGAAAAATTAAAAAGTACGTGGAAACAAATAAAAATTAAAACACAATTGTCCAAAACCTGGGGGATGCAACAAAAGCAGTTCTAAGAGGAGAATTTAGAGAAATACAGGCTGACTTCAGGAGTCAAGAAAAATCTCAAACAATGAAACTTTACACCTTAAGGAGCTAGAGGAAAAAACAAAAACAGACAAACAAACAAAACTAAAACCAGCAGAAGAAAGGAAATCATAAAGACTAGAGCATAAATGAATGGTATAGAAATTAAAAAAAAAAATGGTATAGAAAGAAAAAAAAATACACACAATAGAACAGATCAATGAACCCAGGAGTTAGATCTTCAAAAAAATTATTGAAATTGATAAATATCTAGCCAGACTTATCAAGAAAAAAAGAAAAGACTCAAATAAATAAAATCACAAATGAGAGAGGAGAAATAACAACAAACATCACAGAAAAAAAAAATAATATATATATGAGAATATTATGCAAAACTTTGTGCCAAAAAATTAGACAAACTAGAAGAAAGCCATAAATTCCTAGAAACATATAAACTATCAAAACTGAAACAGGAAGAATTAGAATATTTTAACAGACCAATAATCAGTAAAAAAAATTGATTCAGTAGGTAAAAACTCCCAGTAGGTCCTCACAAAGTGTAGGACCTTATGGCTTCACAGGAGAATTGTACCAAAAATATAAAGAAGAGTTAATATCTATTCTTCACAAATTATTTAAAGCATAGAAAATGAAGGAAAACTTTTCAAAATGAAGGAAAACTTCTAAGTTCATTCTATGAGGCCATGATTACCCTGACACCAAAACCAGATAAAGACAACACTAAAAAGAAAACTACATGCCGATATTCCTGAAGAACATGGAGACAAATATTATCAATAAAATACTAGCATATCAAATCCAACAATGCATTAAAAAAAAATCATTCACCATGATCTAGTGGAACTCATTCCTGGGTTTCAAGTGCAGTTCATATTCACAAACCAATCAATGTGATACATTGCATCAAAAGAGAATGAGTAACAACCAAATGATCCTTTCAATAGATATAGAAAATGATTTTGACAAAGTACAATATGAATTCATGATTTAAAAAAAAAGTAGGTTTAGAACAAACATACCTCAACATCATAAAGGCCATATATGGAAACCTCAAAACTAACTTCATTGGGGAAATAGTCAGACCTTTTTCCCAATAGTCAGACCTTTTTCCCTAAAGTCAGGAACAAGACAAGGATACCCACTCTCACTGTTTTTATTCAACATACAACTGGAAGTCCTAGCCACAGCAGTCAGACAACAAAAAGAAATAAAAGACATCCAAATCAATAAGGAAGAAGAAAAACATTCACTGTTTACAGATGACATGATACTCTATATAGAAAACCCAAAATATTCCTCCAAAAAAGTTCTAGAACTGAAAAATGAATTCAGTAATGTCACAAGATATAAATCAACGTGCAGAAATCTGTTGTATTTCTATACACCAATAATGAAGCAGCAATAAGAGAAATTAGGGAATCAATCCCATTTACAACTGCACCAAAAACAATGATACCAAGGAATAAACCTATCAAAAGATGTGAAAGACCTGTACTCTGAAAACTCTAATATGCTGATGAAAGGAATTGAAGAGGACACAAAGAAATGGAAAGCCATTCCATGCTCATAGGATTGAAAGAACAAATATTGTTAAAATATCTATACTAACCAAAGCAACCAACAAATGTAATGTAATCCATATCAAAACACCACCAGTACTTTTCATAGAGGTAGGACAACCAATCCTAAAATTTGTATGAAACCACAAAAGACCAGAAAGAGCCATAGAAATATTGAAAGTAAAGTAAAGCTGGAGGCATCACAATTCAAGACTTCAAGTTATATTACAAAGTTGTAGTAATCAAAACAGTGTGATACTGGCAGAGGAATAGACAGATAGGATAATAAAATAGAATAGAAAACCTAGAAATAAACCCACAACTATATGGTCAATTAATCTCCAACAAAGCATGAAAGAATATCCATTAGAAAAAAGACAGTCTCTTCAACAAATGTTAAGGAAACTAGACAGAAACATGCAAATGATAGAAACTGGGCCACTGTCTTAAACCGTACACAAAAGTAGGCCCCAAATGAATTAAAGGTCTAAATGTGACACTTGAAACCATCATAATCCTAGAGAAGAAAACAGGCAGCAACTTCTTTGACATCAGCTCTAGCAATTTCTTTCTAAATATGTCTCCTGACACAAAAGAAACAAATGCAAAAATAAACTATTTTGACTATATCAAAATAAAAAGCTTCTGCACAGTTAAAGAAACAATCAGCAAAACTAAAAGGTAGCCTACATAATGGAAGGAGATATTTGCAAATGACATATCTGATAAAGGGTTAGTACCTCGAATATACAAAGAACTTATAAAACTCAACACCCAAAAATAAATAATCAAATTAAAATTGGGCAAAAGACATGAACAGACAGTTCTCCAAGGAAGACGTAGATGGCCATGATACACATGAAAAGACACTCAACATCACTGATCATCAAGGAAATGTAAATTAAAACTCAGTGAGATATCACCTCACACCTGTCAGGATGGATCAAATCAACAACACAAGAAACAATAGGTGTTGGTAATGATGTAGGTAAAAAGGAACACTCATGCCCTTTGGTGGGATTACAATCTGGTGCAGTCAATATATATATATATATAACGTATATTGCTCAGCTATAAAAAAGAAAAGAATGAAATCTTGCCATTGGAAAGACATAGATGGAGTTAGAGTGTATGTGAAATAAAGTCAGTAAGACAAAGACAAATACCAAATGATTTCACTCATATGTGGAATTTAAGAACCAAAACCAATGAGCAAAGGGGAAAGAGAGAGAGACAAACCAAGAAACAGACTCCTAACTGTAGAGAACAAACTGATGGTTACTAAAACGGAGGTGGGTGGGAGGATGGGTTAAATAGGTGATGGGGATTAAGGAATGCAGTTGCCGTGATGAGCACCAGGAGTTGTATGGAAATGTTGAATCACTATATTGTTCAGCAGAAACTAATATTACAGTGTATGTTAACTAACTGGAATTTAACTAAAAACTTTTTGAGAAGTGTTCCATTGAATCTGTACATTGCTTTGGGTAATATGGACATTTTAACATTATTATTTCTTCTAATCTATGATTGGATTTTTTTCACCAATGTCTAATAATTTTCATTGTAGTCGCCTATTACCTCCTTGGTGAAATCTAATTCAAGGTATTTTCTTTCTTTTGATGCAATCGTAAATAGGATTTTTTTTCTTAATTTCTCTTTCTGATAGTTTGTTGTTAGTGTATACAAATGCAAGATTTCTTTATATTGATTTTGTATTTTGCTACTTTACTGAGTTAATGTATTAGTCCTAACAGTTTTCTGGTGGAGTAGACTATCCTCTCTTGGGAAAACTTCTTAATAAGGATTTATTCTTTTAGTATATATTGACTTGCATTTTTTTGTAGTACTGACTTATAATGGGAAAAATATTGTTTACCTAGATAATTTCACAGTATATTAAATGAATCAATAGATCTTCTACTTATCCACAAGGAACAAATCCCTAGAGAATCCTGAAGATCAGAACAGGCTTGGAATCCTAAGGGAAGTGATATTGCATGCATTTTCTAGGGTCCAGTGGGAAAAATTGGGTGTTTTCCTTTAGATATATCTGTGAGAATGTTCTGAGAGTTAAGGCAAGTTTGATATATTGCTAATTAAATTGAAGAGACAGAACTCCCACAAGGCATTTGAAATGAGGCCCAGAGTCACTACTTTTACACAGCATGAATTTAGTTGGCTTCCTTTTATGAAATGCCTCATTTGTTCTCCCTCAAATCCAGCTCATATATAATCCTTATTTTGGAGTCACACACCAGCCTGAGGGTTTAACTTCTGAGCCAATGGAAGTAAAGATGTGTTGATCTCTGTCATGTTAAATATGTGCATTTTTAATTCTTAGAGAGAGTTACTGGTGCCTCTTTGTGAGAATAGTCACCACCCACTGAAAATAATTTTGGAAACAAGAATATACAATAGAAAAGATTGACTGGACTTGAATAAACTTTATCAACTTGTAGAACAATCACCTAAGGTTGGTCATTTTTTTGAAATTTTCTAATTATTATAAACATTCTATAATGTGTGGAATTCCAACCACTTGACACAGATGACTAATTTGGGGTTTGAAGATAGAGGTAAAAATATGTGAATTGCTACAATAAGTCAACTTGCACTTGATTTTCAGCCTCTCCTCTAAGTAGCTCTAGTTTTGCCAAAATAAAAATCTCTTCACCTTTTATCTGTTAGAACATTATCAGATTTAAATTTTAAAACAAAACAAAACAAACAAAACAAACAAACAAACAAAAAAACAAAACAAAAAACACAAGGAGATTTTATATCCTTCCCATGTTATATTTTACAGCATAGCAGCAAATGAACCATGTGAGGTCACCTTGACAGCACAAATAAACCTTGGGCCATACTTCTGGTGTTTCCATTGTCTTCTCATGGTTCTTGAAAATAGAAAGAAAACATGGAATCATGACAGCACAGACTAGGGACTCAGGCTATGTCACATACTTGGGCAAATCTGTGAATATTTCATCAACTTCCTTGTCAGAAAAGTAGAGATAATAATATTTTCTTCATAGAGTTGTGCTTTATTCATTTTTATCATTTAGTAGTAACTTTTATGTTCTAGGAGTGATTCTAAAAATAAAGAATATCCAAATAAATAAGATATTACCACAGCACTCAAGAAACTTGTGGGCTAGAGGTGGAGACAAATGCACCAGTAGAAATTAAAATTCAAAGAGGTGAGAATAATGAAACATTACAAAGGACTTCTTGAAAATTGTTGACTTATAAATATTAAGTAAATAATGATTCCTTATATTGGCACAATCATGTGTTTCTTCAGCTATCTATCAAGGTCCCTTATCAACATTTCTGCAGCCTCTCCAATTTTATTCCTGACTCACTTCAGTGCTGTGCTGATTTGTACCATCCCCTCCCTGCTCTGCCTACATCACTATTTACATCTTTGCTGTTTCTAACCCCCTACAGCACACTTTACTTTGCTTGGGCTTTGATTCTCCACCCTATTCTCTTTAGCATTTGAACGGCCTTTCTCATTGTGGGTCCTTTTGAATAGGTTTCATAAAGAGAAAAGCATCCCTGAGCTCCTTTAGCATTTTAGAGGCAGCAGAGGCTGGCTGTAGAGCTGACCACAGTTCTGGTTTGAAAGGTGGATCTGCTCCCTAATAGCTCTATGGATAATTACCTAACTCCACTTCTGCAAAATGGAGATGGTACTACTGTTATATTGCTCTTTCTCGAATTAATATTTGTGACATTCTTAGTAAGTTTTACTTAATGTTTGGTAAGTAAATCCTCACCATTTACTTTCCTGGGTCTGTTGATACAAAGATCACCTTGTTTGGTGAGAGGTTGAATTGGGTAACTTCTACAATCTCTGGAAATATTCTATGTCCCATCCCATCCTCTGCCCCTATTTGGTCTCTTGGGGCACCAGGTTCCAGGGTCTCATTCTACTTAATGGAATAATGAGAAGCTCTCTTTATCATGCCCAATCTGATTTCCCTCCAATGGAGATTAAGATGAGTTGGAGAGGAACTCAGCTTTTGATAAGGTCAGGGGAATATTCTAAAAATGTTTTACACCAAAAGCAGCCAGGTGATAACTATCTCAGAATTCTGTGGCGAGAACACAAAGGCCACTGATACTAGAAGTAGCATTTCCTGGTTTTCACTTTCTGTCTGAGTTAGTTACTGAGAGATTTAAAATGTTAGAAGTTGGGGATGTGGGCATAGCAGTGAAAACATTGACAGAACTGCAGCTAAGAGCCTACCCATTTCATTCCTTTTTTTTCTTCCTCTCATTAGCAGTGTTATTCCATAATTCCTCCATCTTTAACGTGCTACAACCTCATGTTTTCCTCTGACTATGGCATAAAATGACCAACAGAAATTAACCTCAATTAAAAAACATTGATCTAAAGCCAGTGGCTTCTTTTGTTTCATATATGCTGGTGATAAATGGCCATTAGTTTCAATAACAAGTTCTAGTTCTAAAGAGGTTTGCAAACTAAAAATATCATATCTACTGTTTTTGGAAATAGAATTTGCATTCCAAGATTTAGTCCAGTTCCGTTGCTAAACTTGGAACAAGGTTGCCAGTTAGTATGGAGCTGATGAAGTCATAACTCTCACCCATTTTGAAGATGTGAGTGTATGTATTTATCTAGCTAAGCACTGTCTCCACCCTTCTTCCAAGAAGGTTCACATTTCTTTGAAAACAAGGTATAATTAGATCATGAAGAGTGGTCAAAATTTTTCACAGTTGAGAACATCTTTTAGATTCTTTAAAGTAATTCACTCTCATGCGTATTAGAATAAATATGCTTCTCACAGATGCTGCTTTGATTATGATGAAGCCATAAGGATAGTTTGTTAAAACAAACAAAAAATCAATTAATCATTTGATAGATTCACATAAATAATTAATGGAAATTGACTAGTGTGATCCAAGTCCTTAGAGCCTCTAACGTGGCCCACAAATAAAGTTTTCATAGTATTAATATTTGTTATGTGTTGACAATATCATGTAAGAATAAAACTGGGCATGATTTCAGTTGACATATTTTTCTTCTTCCCTTTCCTTTGTTGTTTTCTTTGAACATTTCTTCTTCCCCTTATTATTCCACCACCTTTAATCCATTTCCACTTCCCTCTCTTTATTCTATCAATCTTCAGAATCCAACTCTCTTTTTCATGAATTATTTTAAGTCTATAGTTGGATGATCTCTGACAGCAGGCAGTCATACATCTTGAGTGTTGAGGTTATCAAAGTAAAGAAATATTTCATATTGATGAGTTGTCTTTGCAAAAGTGAATGCTAGCATGGCTATAATAATCTTGAAGCTTCTACAATCCAACACTTTCTAATAAACTCATCCATTTTATGATCCATCTTATAAAATTATATTGAGGGAGCACTACATAGGAATTATAAAATGCATATATTCATTATTTCATCATTACAAATGTTGAAGTTCAAGTAGAACAAATATTTATTTATTTATTTACTTATTATTTGTTTATTTATTTATTTTAAATATTTATTTGAGAGAGAGAGAGCAAGCATGACTGGGGGGAGGGGCAGAGGGAGAGAATCTTCAAACAAAATTCCAACTGGGCATGGAACTCAATATGGGACACTACCTTTTTGTTTTTTAATTTAATTTAATTTTATTGTGTTATGTTAGTCACCATACAATACATCATTAATTTTTGAAGTAATGATCCATGATTAATTATTTTCATATAACACCCAGTGCTCGATGCAGTACGTGCCCTCCTTAATACCCATCCCTGGGCTAAACTATCCCCCCAACCCCTCCCCTCTAAAACCCTCAGTTTGTTTCTCAGAGTCCCTAGACTCTCATGGTTCATCTCCCCCTCCAATTCCCCCCTGCTTCATTTTTCCCTTCCTTCTCCTAATGTCCTCCAGGCGTTTCCTTATGTTCCACAAATAAGTGAAACCATAAGAAAATTGACATTTTCTGCTTGACTTATTTCACTTAGCATAATCTCCTCCAGTCCCATCCATGTTGATGTAAAAGTTGGGTATTCATCCTTTCTGATGGCTGAGTAATAGTCCATTGTATATATGGACCACATCCTCTTTATCCATTCATCTGTTGAAGGGCTTCTCAGCTCCTTCCACAGTTTGGCTATTGTGGACATTGCTGCTATGAACATTGGGGTGCATATGGCCCTTCTTTTCACTACTTCTGTGTCTTTGGAGTAAATACACAGTAGTGCAATTGCTGGGTCATAGGTAGCTCTATTTTTAATTTTTTGAGGAACCTCCACACTGTTTTCCAAAGTGACTGTACCAACTTGCATTCCCACAAACAGTGTAGAGGGTTCTCTTTTCTCCACAACCTCTCCAACATTTGTTGTTTCTTGCCTTGTCAATTTTTCCCATTCTAACTGGTGTTAGGTGGTATCTCAATGTGGTTTTGATTTGAATTTCCCTGATGGCTAATGATGATGAACATTTTTTCATGTGTCTGTTAGCCATTTGTATGTCTTCTTTGAAGAAGTGTCTGTTCATGTCTTCTGCCCATTTATTGACTGGATTATTTGTTTTTTGGGTGTTGAGTTTGAGAAGTTCTTTATAGATTTTGGATACCAGCCCTTAAACTGTAGTGTCATTTGCAAATATCTTCTCCCATTCTGTGGGATGCCTCTTTGTTTTGCTGACTATTTCCTTTGCTGTGCAGAAGTTTTTTATCTTGATGAAATCCCAAAAGTTCATTTTTGCTTTTGCTTCACTTGCCTTTGGAGATGTATCTTGAAAGAAGTTGCTGTGGCCGATGTCAAAGAGATTACTGCCTATGGTCTCCTCTATGAGTTTGATGGATTGTCTCACATTGAGGTCTTTCATCCATTTTGAGTTTATCTTTGTGTATGGTGTTAGAGAATGGTCGAGTTTCATTCTTCTGCATGTGGCTGTCCAATTTTCCCAGCACCATTTATTGAAGAGACTGTCTTTTTTCCATTGCATGTTTTTTTCCTGCTTTGTTGAAGATTATTTGACCATAGAGTTGAGGGTCCATATCTGGGCTCTCTATTCTGTTCCATTGGTTTATATGTCTGTTTTTGTGCCAGTACCATGCTGTCTTGGTGATCACAGCTTTGTAATATAGCTTGAAATCAGACAACGTGATGCACCTGGCTTTGTTTTTCTTTTTAAGCATTTCCTTGGCGATTCAGGGTCTTTTCTGATTCCATACAAATTTTAGGATTATTTGTTCCAGAACTTTGAAAAATGTCATTGGAATTTTGATCGGGATGGCATTGAAGGTACAGATTGCTCCTGGGTAGTATAGACATTTTAACAATGTTTATTCTTCTGATCCATGGGCATGGAATGTTTTTCCATCTTTTTGTGTCTTCTTCAATTTATTTCATGAGTGTTCTGTAGTTCCTAGAGTATAGATCCTTTACCTCTTTGGTTAGGTTTATTCCAAGGTATCTTATGGTTTTTGGTGCTATTGTAAATGGAATCGTTTCTCTAATTTCACTTTCTACAGTTGCATTGTTAGTGTATAAGAAAGCAACTGATTTCTGTGCATTGATTTTGTATCCTGCCACATTACTGAATTGCTGTATGAGTTCTAGTAATTTGGGGGTGGAGTCTTTTGGGTTTTCCACATAAAGTATCATGTCATCTGCGAAAAGAGAGAGTTTGACTTCTTCTTTGCCAAGTTGAATACTTTTTATTACTTTTTGTTGTCTGATTCCTGTTGCTGGGTCTTCTAGTACTATGTGGAACAATAGTGGCGAGAGTGGGCATCCTTGATGTGTTCCTGATCTTAAGGGAAAGGCTCTAATCTTTTCCGCATTGAGGATGATATTTGCTGTGGGTTTTTCATAGATGGATTTAATGAACTTGAGGAATGTTCCCTCTATCCCTATACTTTGAAGTGTTTTAAACAGGAAAGGATGTTGTATGTTGTCAAATGATTTTTCTGCATCAATTGAGAGGACCATATGGTTCTTCTCCCTCCTCTTATTAATGTGTTCTATCACATTGATTGATTTGCGAATGTTGAACCAGCCTTGCATCCTGGGGATAAAACCCACTTGGTCGTGGTGGATGATCCTTTTAATCTATTGTTGGATCCTATTAGCTAGGATTTTGTTGAGGATTTTGGAATCCATATTCATCAGGGATATTGGTCTGAAATTTTCCTTTTAGATGGGGTCTTTGCCTGGTTTGGGGATTAAGGTAATGCTGGCCTCATAGAATGAGTCTGGAAGTTTTCCCTCTGTTTCTATTTTTTGAAACAGCTTCAGTAGAATAGGTATTATTTCTTCTTTGAATGTTTGGTAGAATTCCCCAGGGAATCCATCAGGCCCTGGACTCTTGCTTTTTGGGAGGTTTTGGATCACTGCTTCAATCTTGTTACTGGTTATTGGCCTATTCAGGTTGTGAATTTCTTCCTGTTTCAGTCTTGGCAGCTTATAGGTTTCCAGGATTGCATCCATTTCATCCAGATTGCTCAGTTTATTGGCATATAGTTGTTGATAATAATTTCTAATAATTGTTTCTATTTCCTTGGTGTTAGTCCTGATCTCTCCCCTTTCATTCATAATTTTATTAATTTGGGTCCTTTGTCTTTTCTTTTGTATAAGTCTGGCCAGTAGTTTACCGATCTTATTAATTCTTTCAAGGAACCAACTTCTAGTTTCATTGATCTGATCTACTGTGTTTTTGGTTTCTAATTCATTGATCTCTGCTCTAATCTTAATTATTTCTCTTCTAATGCGTGGCTTAGTCATCACTTGTTGCTTTTTCTCTAATTCTTTAAGGTGTAGAGTTAGTTGGTGAATTCGGGATTTTTCTATTTTTTTGAGTGGGGCTTGGATGGCTATGTATTTCCCCCTTAGGACCGCCTTTGCAGTATCCCATAGGTTTTGGACCAATGTGTTTTCATTCTCATTGATTTCCATGAATTGTTTAAGTTCTTCTTTGATTTCCTGGTTGACCCAAACATTCTTGAGCAGAGTGGTTTTTAGCTTCCAAGTGTTTGAATTTCTGCCAAGTTTTTTCTTGTGATTCAGTTCCAGTTTTAAAGCATTGTGGTCTGAGAATATACAAGGAATAATCTCAGTCTTTTGGTATCAGTTGAGACCTGATTTGTGATCCAGTATCTGATCTATTCTGGAGAAAGTTCCATGTGTGCTCGAGAAGAATGAGTATTCTGTTGATTTAGGGTGGAATGTTCTGTATATCTATGAGGTCCATCTGGTCCAGTGTGTCATTCAAAGCTTTTGTTTCTTTGTTGATTTTCTGCTTTGATGATGTGTCTATTGCTGAGAGTGGAGTATTAAGGTCTCCTACATTTAACGTATTGTTATCAATATGACCCTTTATTTTGGTTAACAGTTGGCTTATGTAGATGGCTGCTCCCATGTTGGGGGCATAGACATTTACAATTGTTAGATCTTCTTGTTGGATAGACCCTTTAAGAATGATATAGTGTCCTTCTCTGTCTCTAACTACAGACTCTAGCTTACAATCTACTTTGTCTGATACAAGAATTGCTACCCCACCTTTCTTTTGAGATCCATTGGCATGGAAGATGAATCTCCAACCCTTCACTTTCAGCCTGGATGTATCTTTAGGTTCAAAATTAGTCTCTTGTAGGCAGCTTATAGATGGGTCCTGTGTTTTTATCCAATCTGCAACCCTGTGCCGTTTTATGGGAGCATTTAGGCCGTTCGTGTTGAGAGTGATTATTGAAAGATATGAATTTATTGTCATCACATTGTCTGTGAAGTCCTTATTTCTATACATTGTCTCTCTAAATTTCTGTTCTATATCACTCTTGGGGTCTTTCTCTTTTTATAGAACCCTGCTTAACTTTTCTTCCAGGGCCGGCTTAGTGGTCACATATTCATTCAATTTCTGCCAGTCTTGGAAGCTCTGAATCTCTCCATCCATTCTAAATGACAGCCTTGCAGAATAAAGTAGTCTTGGCTACATGTCCTCTCCTTTAGTGCCCTGAATATGTCTTGCCAGTCCTTTCTGGCTTGCCAGGTCTCTGTGGATAGGTCTGATGTTATTCTGATGTTCTTCCCTCTGTACATAAGGAATCTCTTCCCCCTAACTGCTCTTAAGATGGTTTCCTTGGTTCTAAGATTTGCAAGTTTTACTATTATTACATGCCAGGGCATTGGCTTGTTTTCCTTGATCTTGGGAGGGGTCCTCTCTGCCTCTATGACTCGAATGTTTGTTTCATTCCCCAGATTAGGGAAGGTCTCAGCTATGATTTGCTCAAATATATCTCATAGTCCTCTCTCTCTCTCCACCCCCTCAGGGATCCCACTAACTCTGACATTGGAACGCTTCATGGTGTCACTTATTTCTCTGATTTTATTTTCATGGATTTTGAGTTGTTTTTCCCTGGCCTCCTCTTTATCCTTCTTTTCTATAAATTGGTTTTCTAGATCACTAATGAGTTCTGCCTCCATTATCCTAGCTGTTAGATTACCTATTTAGATTGGATCTCTTTGATAGCATTTTTAAGTCCTGCCAATTCAGCTTTCATTTCTGCCCTTAGAGACTCTATGTTGCCATTAATCAATTTCTCCATTCTAGCTATAGTTTTCATAATTGCTACCCTGAAGTCCATTTCTGACATCTTGGTTATATCTGTATCCTTTTATAAATCTGTGGCACAAGTCACAATCTCTGAATCTTTCCTATTTTGGGGGTTCCTCCTCCTAGTCATTTTGTTGAGGGGTGGTTGAGGGAATGTACAGAGTCGAAATTATTGACCACAACCCAAGCAAGATGCACCTGTGTTATAGCGACTTTAGAGTTGCTGTCCTCTTGTTCTCCCAGCCTGTCTTCTGGGGGAGGGGTCTGTTGTGATGTTACTCAGGCAACCCTGTTTGGGCAGAGTTGCCTTGCCCTCTGTGGGGTGGGGGGCTCAGTGAAAACTGTTTTTTTTGGGGCTTTTGTTCTCTGGCAGTTTTCCTTGGTGGCTTTTTGTGTCTCTTCCGAGAGTCAGAGCAGAAGAGATCATTTCCAACCCTCTGCCTCAGAGCAGAGAAATTGTAGTCTGATCTTCAGTGAGCTCTCCAGGCCACACTATCTCCCTTTCTGTCTGTGCTGTTATAAACTGCAGCGTCCTGGGTTGTTTGCCCCTCTGCAGGGCTCCCTGTCCTCACCTCCAGGTCAGGGCACAGGGGCCCGTCTCTGCCCTTTGTGCTTCTAAAACCGCCAGCCACCCCCAGTTCACACACATGGCCCCGCCACTCCAGGTTTCAGTTCAGGGGGCTGCCCTAAGGTCCTTTCCTCACCACTACTGGTCTGCGAGTCTGTGTCCTGTTCCCAGAATGGGAGGCTATTGCTCACGGGCGGTTTAGGATCCCAATGGCTCAGCTCCCTTCCCCTTCCATTTATCTTTGGATACGTGCCCATGAAATCGCGGCTCCCCACTTCATACTTTGAAAACAACTGCCTGTGATATTCTGTTTGTAGAGATCAAGATATATCTTCTTACATCTCAGGCTGATTTCATGGGTGTTCAAAGTGTTCTGGTAGATATCCAGCTCAATTCTGGGGACTGGTTGGAATAGGGTCCCCTATTCCTCTGCCATCTTTTTTTTTTCCAACATGGGACACTATCTTATGAACCATAAGATCATTATCTGAGCTGAAACTAAGAGTCAGATGCTTAACCAAATGAGCCACCCAAACACCATTTGAACCAAATATTTAACAAGAAGGTTAAATCTGTATGTGTCACTGGTAGGACAGTTTAATACACATTGTCAGAATTTAGAAGAAAATATCACATGTTGATTTGTCAGAGGATTGGCAGAGTTTTGAGGAAGCTTCAGAAAGATGCTAACATGTGAACATGAAATTAAATAATTGGAAAGATTTACTATAGTTTTTGTTGGAGAAAGTTTAGCTTAAATGGAAATGAAACTGTGGAAATACATGCATGGAAATGAAAAGCATGGTGACCTTTCAGATGATTATAGTTTAAGTTATTGTAAGGGAAAAAAAAATTTGTTATAAAGAAAGAAAAAGAAAAAAGGCCAGGTAAAGTAGTCACAGACTTGTTGAGTATTTACATACCAATATTAGTATTGTTAAGCTTAATTCACTAGTTCATGGAGAACATTTCAAAAGTTGCCCCATAGAGTGATTTGATCATAGATGTGTCTCAAGATGATTATGGTTTGAAAAGAAAAAAAGACTAGAAAGTCGGGACAATGGGCATTGAAATCTTAAAATTGAATGAAAGAATAGGTTTGGAAAGGAGATATGTGTCTTAGAGATACTGATAGTTTAGTATGGCTGGGCCAAGTAACTGATTAAACATAGAAAATGAGGAAATCAAAAATGACCTCAAGGGTTAAGCCTGAATGTTTATGGTAATGAAGTGGTAATGACAGAAATATTCAAATATAAGAGATGGGGGCTGAGATCAGTTCTGGCATGATAAATTGAAAGTGTTGTCAGGATAGCTGGTGGAAATGTTTAGGAAGTTGTTGGAAACAGAAATGAGCTCAGAAGAGGTCAGATTGATACGTTATTCTAGAAGCTTGAATCCCTTAAAATCAGGATAAATTTTATTCATGAAATTATACAAAATTCTGTCCTTAGAAGGGTCTTTTGCATGGTTTATTGCTTTGATGTTGCTGTTTTGAAATTCTTAATAATTTTGAACAAAGGGGCCCCACATTTTCATTGTCATGCAAAATATGTAGTTAGTTCTGCAATGGCTATAAAAGATTGAGAAAGGAGATAAATTACACAGAGCAGAGAAAGATTTGTATAAGATACTTGGGGAAATGGTTTCTTTGACAAGTCAAAAACTAAAGTGAGACCAAAAAATATGGAGACTCATTGTCTCAGGAAATTCCAAATAATGGGTTTTAAATTCCTGGGTGAGTACTACAAATATGTAGATAAGAAACAAATTTTACATAGTGGAGTGAAATAATTACATGTAATATTTATCAAATAAGAAGTTTAATACTTTCAAACTTCAAGATTTTTAACTGGATTACCAGTTTATTATAAAGAGATAAAATAAAAGATACAGATTAACATCAAATGGAAGGGATATGTAGGGTAGTGTATGTGGGAAAGAACACAGTTTCCATGCTTTCTCCAAGTGTGCCACTCTCCACAAATCTCTATGTTCCCCAACCTCGAAGTTTCTCAAGATGTTTTAAATGCTGTTTGGGTCTGTGAAGATGCTGAAGAAAGAATATATAGGAAAAAATAAACCAAGTCTAAAATCAAAGGCTCATAACAAGGCATAAGATTTAACAGATGGACTATAGTTTCCTCTTACCACACATCAGCTGCCACGAATGAAGCTGAGGTATGGCAAAAATAAATGACACATCAACTACAGATTTCATCCTCTTGGGCCTCTTCTCTGAGTTCCAATATGTCAGCCTCCTGGTCTACCTTATCCTTCTGGTCTACCTTATTACCCTCACAGGGAACTCCATCCTCATCTTTCTGATCTGGGTGGACTCCCACCTCCACACTCCCATGTACTACTTGTTCAGCCAGCTTTCCATCATTGATTTGTTTTACATTTTCAGCTTGGTTCCTAAAATGGTCATCAACCATTCCTTAGGGAAGCACAGCATCTCTTGAATTGGCTGTGGAGTCCAAATGTTCTTCTGCCTGACTCTAGGTGGTGCTGAGTGTCTCCTCCTAACCTTTATGTCCTATGACCAATTTGTGGCTGTATATAACCCCCTTCACTACACAATCATCATAAACCCTAAAGTCTGCTTGCTAATGGCAGTGACATCATGGACTGGGGCTGCTATAAATTCACTCATTCAAACCATCTACACCATGCATTTTCCTGTCTGTGGTCTGAAGAAAATAAATCACTTCTTCTGTGAGATACAAGCTATCCTGTGAGGACACTTCAGATTATGAGATGGTGTTTTTTATGGTAAGTATCATATTTATACTCACCCCCATTAGCTTAATAATGACTTCCTATATTTGAATTTTCTTTACTGTTTCCAGAATAAACTCTCCTTAGGGGAGGAAAAAATCCCTGTCCACATGCTCTTCTCACCTTTTTGTAGTAAGTCCCTACCTGGTACCAGCAATAGTGGTGTACATGACACCTGGTTCTTCACACACTCCAGCACTGGATCAAGGCCTCTCCATGATCTATACTATCCTCACCTCCGTGCTGAACCCTTTAATTTATAGCCTTAGAAACAAGGAGGTTGTGGGGGCTATAAAGAAGACCTTGGCAAAGCACCTAATATCAAAATAGTTTAAGAAATATCACTGTCACACTTCATATCTAAAACCAGTTCTAGCATGGAAATCAAAGTCCCTGGCTTGAAGCTTTCTTCAGCTATACAGAATGTCTATTTAGAGACATAAATTATTTTAAAAATCAGCCATTAAATCATCAATCAACTTATTGTGTTTGAAACAAAACAATTGAGTTCAGTAAAGAGTTGCATTAATAGAAATATTTGAATAAAATGGCTTTTGTAACAAATAAATGGAAGCATATATACTGTTTCTTAAATCACCCACAAAGGTGGACAAGGAATATTGTCATTATATTTTACCATCACAAAGACAAAGAAGACAGTGAATGCTTCTTCTAATTTTTGACTGAGCATCAGCCTAATCTGAAAGTAGAACCAAAGAGAGACAAATACATTCATTTTCTCCATGAAGTACTGTTTTAACCAGGTTGATGTTTCCTTTTTAAAAAATTAAATTAAAACATATTATTGGAATAAAATTGAGAGGCAGTGCAATATTACTGTCAAGTGAACAGGTCAACAACATATTGACAATTCTATACATTACTCAATGCTCACTATGATAAGTGTAGTTATCATACAATGTTATTACGGTATTATTGACTATATTCTCTATGTTGTTCTTTTTATCTCCATGACTTACTAATTTTCTGACTTGAAATTTAGTACTTATTAATCACCGTGATCTATTTTGTTCACCAGCCCAATGGAAACCACCAGTCTATTCTCTGTATTTGAAAGTCTGTGTTTTTGTTTGCTTGTTTGTTTTAGATTCCTCGTATAAGTGAAATAATATGGTAATTGTATTTTTCTGACTTATTTCACATAGCATAATACCTTCTAGGTCCATCCATGTTGTTGTAAATGGCAAAACCTGATTCTTTCCTATGGCTGAGTAATATTGGAATACACACACACACACACACACACAAACTACATTATCAATCACCAGTGGACACTGGGGTTGCATCCATATATTGATTGTTACCGATAATGCAGCAATAAATATAAGTGTGTACCTTTTCAAATTATTGTTTTCATTTTCTATGAGTAAATACCAATAAGTGGAATTACTGGATCATATGATATTACTAATTTTAATTATGGAGGAACCTACATACTGTTTTTCACAGTGATTTCACCTATTTACATTCCCACCAATAGTGTACAAGGGTTCCCTTTTCTCCATATTCTTGCCAACATTTGTTATTTCTTGCCTTTTGCTTAGTAGTCATTCTGACTGGTGTGAGGTGGTATTACATTGTAGTTTTTATTCACATTTCCATTATGATTAGAAATTTTGAGCATCTTTTCATATGTTTGATTCTCATCTATATGTATTCTTTGGATTAATGTCTACTCAGGTCCTTACCCATTTTTAAGTTGGATATATTGTTTTATGATGTTAAATTGTCTATTTTTTTTATTTATTTTGGATAATAACCCTTTATCAGGTATATCATTTGCAAATATCTTCTCCCATTCATTAGGTTGGCTTTTTATTTTGCTGATGGTTTCTGTTGCTGTGCAAAACTTTTTTTGTTGTAGTTGTTATTGTTATTTTGGTGAAGTCCCAGTAGTTTATTTTTTTATTTTTTTTCTCTTGCCTGAGAAGACATATCCATAAATATGTTCTTAAAGCCAATGTCCAAGTGATTACTGCCTATGTTTTGTCTTAGGAATTCTATTTTTCTAGGTCTCATATTTAGGTCTTTAACTCATTTTGAGTTTGTTTTTGTGTATGGTGTAAGAAAGTGATCCAGTTTCATCATTTTCCTTTTGGCTATCAAGTTTCCCAAACACTTTTTTTTTTTTAAGTCTGTTTAATACACTTCCAGGGAAGATGGTTGAGTAGGAGAAACTCATCTCTTCCCATGAATACAACTAGATAACATTAACATCAGTTTACATAATCCAGAAAAATGACTTAAAGACCTACATAAAAAACACTCCACAACTAGATATAAGGAAGAGGCCACATTGAAGAGGGTAGAAAGGATAGAGATACACTCAGGATCTAAACAGATCCATGGGACTGCCTGTGAGAGGGAGGGACATAGTGGGCATGGAGAGGGGAGAGAAACAGACTCTCACACCAGGAAGCCCACAAAGGAAAGATTAATCCACCATAACAATTGGTTTTGAAAATCAGAGGGACTGAATTTCATGAATTCCTACAATCACAGGGATATAACTTAGAATTTCAAAAATTAGTGGGCTTCTCTCAGGGAGAGCCAGGAGTACAATAAGGAACTGATTCCTTGCCCTTAAAGAAACACCACAATGAACAGTCTGGCAGAGACACAGCATAGAAGCAGCCCTTTGAAAAACACTTGAGGTCTGCAGGAGGGAGATTTGTTTACTAATCTCAGAGTGTGCTGGAAGGGCAAGGGTCATTGGGAAACTACTCTGTGAACAGAGAATCTGGGGGTACAATTTTCATCTCTCCCAGCCAAAATACATGGTCACCTGGAAACAGGATGGCACATACATTCCCTACTAAACTTGCTAACACAACTGCCCCACTCTCACATTCTCCTGTGAACACACCTTCTCCAGCTAGGCCTCAGCTCCAAGTCTCCTCTCAGAGCATCCCCAAGCAAACTTTGTTAACACACCCACCCTCACCCGCCCTTCTGCAGATCCACCCCTTCCATACACTTTTGGAGCCCATCCAAAGTGATACAAAAAACTTGGCAGTGTGCAAGCAGCCCTGAAAGGTCCAGCCCCACTCCACAGTGACTCCTTGCCTGGGGAGAGAAAAAGATAACCACACACAACTATCAGACTGTGGCCTCAGCAGTGTGCTGGGGGAACACAGCTGGTCTAACAGCTAGGCCCTGCCCAACAATGAAAGCTTCTCATGAACAAAATGGGAAACACCCTGCAATTTGGGTGCTATTGCATTTCTGGTAAATGCTTGGTATGACTCAACCCAAGGGCAAGGTGACCCCAGACTGGCCTACTTCACTCCAGGGAGCAAACCCTGCCCACAACAGGCAAAGAGATCCATTGCAGATGGCTGGACTAAGAGCAAAAGCAGCTTAACCACAACAGCAGGGTGTACATAACATACATAAGAGACACACCTGAAATAGCAGGTTCTGGTGAACAAGGGATACTGCATTTCAGGACACTACAGGTTCTCTTCTTCATAACCCACTATTTTCAGGAGACATCACTGACTTTCCTAACACATAGAAACAGACAGAGAGTTAGGCAAAATGAAGAGACAGAGGAATATGTCTCAAATGAAAGAACAGGACAAATTCACAGAAAAAGACCAAAGCAAAATGGAGACAAGCAATATGCCTGATAGAGGATTTAAAATAATTATCATAAAGATATTCACTGGACTTGAGAAGAGAAGGGAGGACAACAGAGACCCTAAACAAAGAGATAGAAAACATAAAACATAACCAATCAGACAGAAATAACCCAATAAATGAAATGTAAAATACACTAGATGGAAGAAATAGTTGACTAGATAAAGTAGAAGAATGGATTGGTGACCTGGAGGACAGAGTAACAAAAAACAATCAAGCAAGACAGGAAAGAGAAAAAAAAATACAAATGGAAATAGAGAATTCAGCAACACCATTAAGGATAATAACATTCATATTACAGGATTCTGGAAAGAGGAGAGAGAGAAAAGGTGGCAGAAAAATTATCTGAAGAAATAATAGCTGAAAATTTCCCACATCTGGGGGAGAAAACGGAAACCAGATCCAGGAGGCACAGAGATCCCCCCAAAAAATAAACACAAGGAGGTCCACATGAAAACACATAGTAATTAAAATGGCAAAAAAGTAGTGATAAAGAAAAAAAATCTTAAAATAAGCAAAATAAAACAATTACATAAAAGGGAAACTCTATAAAGCTACCATCTTATTTTTCAGCAGAAATTTTGCAGGCTGGAAGGTAGTGGTGTGCTATATTCAAAGTGCTGAAAGAAAAAAAAATTGCAGCCAAGAATACTCTGTCCAGCAAGGTTATCATTCAGAATAAGGTAACTAGTTTCCAAGACAAACAAAAGTTAAAGGAATTAATGACCAATAAATAAGCCCTGAAAAAGGTATTAAAAGAGCCATTTTGAGTGGAAATGAAAGGCCATATGTAGGAGTAAGAATAGTAGGAAGCACAAAAGCAGATATATATATAATAAGTATATCTGTAAAAATTAGTTAAGGTGCTCACAAAATAAAAGGATATAAAGTATGACACCATATATCTAAAATGTGAGGGAAATAAAAGTAAAGAATGGGTTCAAACATAAATGACCATCAAGGTTAATATAGATGGCTGTATAAAGAAGATGTTATGTACAAACTTAATAGTAACACCAAATCAAAAACCAGTAATAGATATTCAAAAAGTAAAGGCAAAGGAATCCAAGTATAACAATAAAGAAAAAAAAAATGAGAGAAGAGAACAAGACAAGAAACTAAGAAGAACTACAAAACAACTGTAAATCAGTAAAAATTGGCAACAAATACATTCTTATCAATAACTACTTTGAAAAAAATATTTTTAATGTAAACAGAATAAATGTTTCAATCAAAAGAGTGACAGAATGGATTAAAAAAGCAAGACCCATCTATAAGCTGCCTACAAGAGATTCATTTCAAACCTAAAGACACCTGCAGATCAAAAGTGAAGGGATGGAGAAGCATTTGTCATACAAATGGTTGTGAAAAGAAATCCAAGGAAGAAATACCTATATAGGAAATAATAGACTTTAAAACACAGACTTTAGTAAGAGACAAGGAAAGACATTATATAATCATAAAGGGAATGATCAAAAAAGATAATTGTAAATATTTATTCACCCAACATGGATGCAACCAAATACATAAAGCAGTTAATACAAAGAAATGATAGTAATGCATTAATAATAGAGGAATTTAACACCCTACTTACATCAATAGATCACCAAAACAGAAAATCAATAAGGACACTGTGACGTTGAATGACACATTGGATCAGATAAATCTAATAGATATATTCAGAACATTTTATGCTAAAAGAGCAGGATCCACGTTATTTCAAGCATTCATGGAACACTCTCCAGAACAGATCATACGTTAGGCCATACAACAAGTCTCAGCTGGGTGATGGCCATTAAAGAGAGCACATGTGGTGATGAGCACTGGGTCTTATACGCAACTAATGAATCACTGAACACTATACCAAAAACTAATGATTTATATGTTGGCTAATTGAACTTAAATAAAAAAATTGAAAAAACAAGTCTCAACAAATTAAAAAAAATAAGATTGAAATCATACCATGCATCTTTTCCAACCACAACACTACAAAACCAAAAATCACATGTAAGAAAATATCTTGAAAGAGCATAAATACATGTAGGGTAAGTAACATGCTACTAAACAGTGAATGGCTAAACCAAGAAATCAAAGAGGAAATTAACAAATATATGGAGACAAATAGAAATGAAACACAATGATCCAAAGTCTTTGGCATGCAGCAATAGATGTTCTAAGATGGGCTAAATGGTTGATGGGAATTAAGGAGGGCACGTGCTGTGATGAGCACTGGGTGTTGCATGTAAATGATGAATCACTAAATTCTACTCCTGAAACCAATATCACACTATATGTTAACTAACTAGAATTTAAATAAAAACTTTAAACAACAACAACAACAAAAAAGATAGAAGTTTATAGCAATTCAGGCCTACCTCAAGAAACAAGAAAAATCTCAAATAAACAACCTAACTTAAATCTAAAGGAGCTAGAAAGAGAAAGAAACAAACAAACAAAACCTAAACCTAAACCTAAACATGTGAAAAGTAAATAATAAAGATTAGTGCAGAAATATATGAAATAGAAACTAAATTATCAGCAGAATAGTTTAATGAAACCAGGATCTAGTTTCCTGAAAAGATCACTATGTTTATTGCAGCGTTATTTACGATAGCCAAACTATGGAAGCAGCCCAATTATCCATGGTTAGATGAATGGTGAAGAAAATGTGGTAGATATATAGACAATGGAATATTTCTTAGCCATAAAATATAATGAAATCATGCCATTTGCAACAACATGGATGGATCTGGAGAGTATAGTACTAAGTGAAACAAGTCAATCAGAGAAATTCAAATACCATAATTTCACGGGCACCTGGGTGGTTCAGTCATTAAGTGTCTGCCTTCAGCTCAGGTCATAATCCCAGGGTCCTGGGATCGAGCCCTGCATCGGGCTCCCTACTCAGCGGGAAGCCTGCTTCTCCCTCTCCCACTCCCCCTGCTTGTGTTCCCTTTCTCGCTGTGTTTCTCTCTGTCAAATAAATAAATAAAAACTAAAAAAAAAAAATACCATAATTTCACTTATATGTGGAATTTAAGAAACAAAATGACTGAACAAAGAATAAAAGATACACTGCCCCCCCCCCAAAAAATCAAAACAAAACAAAAAAACCCTCTTTTATTGTAAAGAACAATCTGATGTTACCAGAGGGGATGTAGGTAGGGAATAGTTGAAATAGGTGAAGGGGATTAAGAGCACACTTATCTTTCTTTTTTTTTGTTTTTTCAGCTGTTATCTCAACTTTGAGGTAATAATTTACATGGCATAAACTGCTCTCAAGAGTACACTTATCTTGATGAACACTGAGTAATGAATAGCATTATTGTACACCTGAACCTAATATAAGTTAACTCTATGTTAACTATTGGATTTAAAACTTTTTAAAATAAAAATAAAAAGGCTCTTGGTTCCCCATTGTATATTCTTGATTCCTTTGTCATAGATTGACCATATATACCTGGGATTTTTTTCTGAGCTCTCTCTCCTATCCTATTAATCGATGTGTCGTGTGGTTGTGTATGTGCCAGGAACATGCAGTATTGGTTTCTACTGAATTTAACAGTTCTAATATTTTTTAGTGGGTTCTTTAGGGTTTTCAATGTATCATAACATGTAATCTTGAAATACTGACAGTTTTACTTCATGCATACCAATCTGATACCTTTTATTTCTCTTTTTTGTGTGATTTTTGTGTCTAGGACTTCTAGGACTGTGTTGAATAAATGTTCTGCTAGCTGTGCATTTGTCATATATGGCTTTTATTATATTGAGGCATGTTTCCTCTAAACTTACTCTGTTGAGAATATTTATCATGAACTGATGCTGTATTTTGTCAAATGCATTTTCTGCATCTATTGTGATAATCATATGTGTTTTTTTAATCCTTCATTTCATTAATGTGGTATATCACATTTGTTGATTCACAAAAATTGAACCATACTATGCCCTTGGTTCCTTGGAGTAAATAAATATGTTCATGCTAATTGATCCTTTCAATATGTTGTTGAATTCTGTTTGTTAATATTTTGTTGGGTTTTTTACATCTATGTTCATTAGAGGTATTGGCTGTATTTTTAAAAAATTTTTTGTAGCATCTGTCTGATTTTGCATCAGGGTAAGGCTGGCCTCATAGAATGAATTCAGAAGTTTTTGTTCCTCTTTTGAATAGTTTGATTGACCATATTTTGAATATTTCCATATTTTGAACAGTTTCAGAAGATATAGTATTAAGTCTTTAAATATTTAGTGTTCACCTGTGAATCCATCTTAGATTTCTTTTTGTTGGGAATTTTTCTCATTTCTGATTCAATTTAATTACTAGCAATTGCTGAGTTCATTTTTTTTTTTATTTCTTCCTGGTTCATTTTTAGAAGTTTGTATGTTTCTAAGAATTTATTTGTTCCTTCCAGGTTGTCCAATTTTTGGCATATAATTTTTATAGCACCCTCTCATCATTATTTGTAATTTATTTATGATTATAATTTATTTATTCATTTCTAATTTATTAATTTTATACATTTTTGATCTGGCTAAAGCTTTATCAATTTTGTTCATCTTTTTAAAAAAATGGGTGTTATATGCAACTAATGAATCATTGAACACTTCATCAAAAACTAATGATGTATGATATGTTGGCTCATTGAACATAATAAAAAAGAAGCTAGCTCTTGATTTCATTGATCTTTTTATTTTTTAATTCTCTATTTCATTTATTTCCATTCCAATCTTTATTATTTCATTATTTCCATTAAGATTAGGCTTTGTTTTTTTTTTTTTTTTTATTCCTTTTTTTTTAAAATTAGGTTTAGATTTTTTTTTTTTTTTTTTTTTTTAATGCTGGCAAAAGTTTATTTCCAACTTTGCATGGAAAATGTGTGTCCCTTAGCCCCAGGTCTAGGTTTCTTTTTCCTTTTTTTTTTTTAAATGTTATGTTAGTCAGCATACATCGTTAGTTTTGGATGTACTGTTCCATGATTCATTGCTAGTATATAACACCCCATGCTTCATGCAATACATGCCCTCCTTAATACCTCTCACTGGGGTACACCATCCCTCCACCCCCTCCCTCTAAAACCCTCAGTTTGTTTCTCAGAGTCCATAGTCACTCTTGGTTCGTCTCCCCCTCTGATTATCACTATAAACTTCCCTCATAAAACTGCTTTTGGTTCACCTAAAGTCTTTGGACCTTTCTGTTTAAATTTTTACTTGTATCTATGTATATTTATTTATATATGTATATATTTATTTATTTTTATTTATTTTTTATGTTATGTTAATCACCATACATTACATCATTAGTTTTTGATGTAGTGTTCCATGATTCATTGTTTGTGCATAACACCCAGTGCTCCATGCAATATGTGCCCTCTTTAATACCCATCACCAGGCTAACCCATCCTCCCACCCTCCTCCCCTCTAGAACCCTCAGTTTGTTTCTCAGAGTCAATAGTCTCTCATGGTTCGTCTCTCCCTCTGATTTCTCCCCCTTCATTTTTCCCCTCCTACTATCTTCTTTTTTTTTTTTTAACATACAATGTATTATTTGTTTCAGAAGTACAGGTCTGTGATTCAACAGTTTTACACAATTCACAGCACTCATCATAGCACATACCCTCCCCAATGTCCATTACCCAGCCACCCCATCCCTCCCACACCCTACCACTCCAGCAACCCTCAGTTTTTTTCCTGAGATTAAGAATTCCTCCTATCAGTGAGGTCATATGATACATGTCTTTCTCTGATTGATATATTTTGCTCAGCATAATACCCTTCAGTTCCATCCACGTTGTTGCAAATGGCAATATTTCATTCCTTTTGATGGCTGCATAATATTCCATTGTATATATATACACCACATCTTCTTTATCCATTCATCTGTCGATGGACATCTTGGCTCTTTCCACAGTTTGGCTATTGTGGACATTGCTGCTATAAACATCAGGGTGCATGTACCCCTTAGGATCCCTACTTTTGTATCTCTGGGGTAAATACTCAGTAGTGCAATTGTTGGGTCATAGGGCAGCTCTATTTTCAACTTTTTGAGGAACCTCCATACTGTTTTCCAGAGTGGCTGCACCAGCTTGCATAGGAGGATTCCCCTTTCTCCGCAACCCCACCAACATCTGTCGTTTCCTGACTTGTTAATTTTAGCCATTCTGACTGGTGTGAGGTGGTATCTCATTGAGGTTTTGATTTGGATTTCCCTGATGCTGAGTGATGTTGAACACTTTTTCATGCGTCTGTTGGCCATTTGGATGTTTTCTTTGGAAAAATGTCTGTTCATGTCTTCTGCCCATTTCTTGCTTGTATTATTTGTTCTTTGGGTGTTGAATTTGATAAGTTCTTTATAGATTTTGGATACTAGCCCTTTATCTGATATGTCATTTGCAAATATCTTCTCTCATTCTGTCTGTTGTCTTTTGGTTTTGTTGACTGTTTCTTTTGCTGTGCAAAAGCTCATCCGCAAATCAATCAATGTGTTACAATACATTAATAAAAGAAAGAACAAGAACCATGTGTATATTTATTTTAAATTTAATGTTTGACCCATTGCTTGTTTTACAGCAGGTTGTTTAACCTCCACATGTTTTTATTTCCAGTTTTTCCTAGTAATTGATTTCTAGTTTCATACTGTTGTGATTAGAAAAGATGTTTGACATTATTTCAATTCTCTTAAATATGAAACTTGTTTTGCAGCTTTACATATGATCTCTCCTAGAGAATGTGCCATGTTTAACTGAGAAGAATGCATATTCTCCTGTTTTTGGATAGACTGTCCTATATATATCTGTTACATCCATTTGGTCTAATGTGTTATTCAAAGTCATTGTTTCATTGTGGATTTTCATGTCTGGATGACCTATTAGTTGATCTAAATAAGGTCTTAAATTTCCCAACTATTATTGCATTACTGTCATTTTCTCCCTTTAGTCTGTTAATATTTGCTTTATGTATTTAGGAGCTGTTATATTAGATACATAGGTATTTCCTATTGTTATATCTTTGTGTTAGATTAATCCTTTTATCATTATGTAATAATCTTTGTCTTTTGCAAAAATCTTTGTTTAATGTCTATTTTTGTTAGATATAAATATTGCTACAACAGGTTTTTTGTATGAATTCCATTTGCATGAATTATCTTTTTCTACCTTCTCACTTTCAGACTGTGTTTTTTACACTGGAAGTGAATCTCTTGTAGGTGGCATAAAGATGACAATTTTTTAAATCTATTCAGTCACCTTATGTCTTTTTTTACTTAAATTCAATCAGCCAACATATACTACATCATTATTATCAGATGTAGAGTTCATTAATTCATCAGTTGCATAGAATACCCAGTGCTCATCATATCACATACCCTCCTTAATGACCATCATCCAGTTAGCCATCCCACCACCCACCTCCCCTCTAGCAACCTTCCGTTTCTTTCCCATAGTTAAGAGTCTCTCATCGTTTGTATTTCCCTGATGCCAAGTGATGTTGAGCATTTTTCATGTGTCTAATGGCCATTTGTATGTCTTCTTTGGAGAAATCCCTCTTCATGTCTTCTGCCCATTTCTTGACTAGATTATATCATTTTGGATTTTGAGTTTGATAAATTCTTTACAGATCTTGGATACTAGCCCTTTACTTGATATGTCATTTCCAAATATCTTCTCCCATTCTGTAGGTTGACTTTTAGCTTTGTTGACTGTTTCCTTTGCTGTGCAAAAGCTTTTTAACTTGATGAAGTCCCAATAGTTCATTTTTGCCTTTGTTTCCCTTGTCTTTATGGATGTGTCTAGCAAAAAGTTGCTACAGCCAAGGTGGAAGAGGTTACTGCCTGTGCTCTCCTCTAGGTTTTGATGGATTCCTCTCTCACACTTAGATCTTTCATCCATTTTGAGTTTATTTTTATGTATGGTGTAAGAAAATGGTCCAGTTTCATTCTTCGGTATGTGGCTGTCCAGTTTCCCCAACACCATTTATTGAAGAGTTGTCTTTTTTCTATTGGATATTCTTTCCTGTTTTGTCAAAGATTAGTTGACCATAGTGTTGAGGGTCAATTTCTAGATTGTCTATTCTGTTCCATTGATGTATGTGTCTGTTATTGTTGATTACATTTTGTAATACAGCTTGAAGTGTCGAATTGTGGCACCACAGTTTTTCCCTCCCCCAGTTCACTTCCAAACACCACAACATGCCATGCCATCTCCCTCCAACTGCAGATATCCTTGTCTTAGTCCTTAGATTGATCTCCTGGGTGTTCCCAGTGAACTGACCTCAATACGACTGTTTTCAAGGGACGAGGAAAGCCCAGGGCCCCCTTACTTTTCTGCCATCTTAACTCCTCCCCAAAGGACTTCGTTAGGTAGAAAAGGAAAGGTCATAATTTGAAGTAAGAAAAGTATAAAATGAAAATATATATGTATATTATAAAATGAAATATATATATATGTAAAAGCAAACATACTTTTTTAAATGATTTTTTAAATTTCTTTATCAGAGAGAGAAAGAGCACAAGAAGGGGGAGCAGCAGAGGGAAAAGCAGGCTCCCTGCTGAGCAGGGATTCAGATGCAGAACTCCATCCCAGGACCTGAGGTCATGACCTGAGCTGAAGGCAGACACTTAACCGACTGAGCCACCCAGGTATCCCAAAAGCAAACATACTTTTAAGATACTATCAATCACTTCTAAAGCTAGTCTGAAGTTTAAAAGACAAAAGTAGTAAAGCCAATTATATCTAAAGAAATTAGAAGCCTCACAAAATAAAAAGAACCAATATATGACAACATATATATAATTCAATGAGGGGGTAGTAAAATGAAGTTATTTTAGAATGTGATCTATTTTAATGACTGTCAACTTAATATAGACAGCTATATATTGTGGATATTATATATTAATTTCATGCTAACCAAAGCCAAAAAAACAATAACAGATATACAAAAAATAAAGAGAATAGAATCCAAACATAACAATAAAGAGAGTCATCAATCCCAAGGGAAAGGGACCAAGAGAAAATCAAAATTACAGAAAAGAACAACAACAATGACAAATACACACAAAACGAACAAATGCAAATAAGAAAGCAAGTAACAAATAGCAAGATAACAATAGCAATATAGCAACAATATAATATAATAATATAATATAATATAGCAAAATAGCAATAGCAAAATACCTATCAATAATTCTTTGAAATGTAAATGGTTGAATGATAAAATGAAAATACTGTGTGACTGAATAGTTAAAAAAATACAATCCATTTATATGCTTCCAATAAGATACTCATTTCAGAACTTAAGACCATTACAAGATAAATTGAGGGGATGAAATAAAAATATTCTATGTAAAAATGAAAGCCAAAAAAAAAAAAAATGCCAAACAATGAAACCTAAAACTTAAAAAAAAAAAAAAAAGAGAGAGAGAGCAACAAGAGACAAAGAAGACCATCATATAATGATAAAGGAATAAATCCAAGGGAGGATATAACAATTGTACATATCTGTGCACCCAACATTGGAACATCTAAATACATAAAGCAAATATTAAGAGACATAAAAAGAGAAATTGACAGTAAAACAATAATAATAGTGACTTTAAAACTGTGGAAAGAGCTGAGATGCCCTTCAACAGATGAATGGATAAAGAAGATGTGGTCCATATATACAATGGAATATTACTCAGCCATCAGAAAGGATGAATACCCAACTTTTACATCAACATGGATGGGACTGGAAGAGATTATGCTAAGTGAAATAAGTCAAGCAGAGAAAGTCAATTATCATATGGTTTCACTTATTTGTAGAACATAAGGAATAGCATGGAGGACATTAGGAGAAGGAAGGGAAAAATGAAGTGGGGGAATCAGAGGGGGAGATGAACCATGAGAGACTATGGACCCTGAGAAACAAACTGAGGGTTTTAGAGGGGAGCGGGGTGGGAGGATGTGTTAGCCCAGTGATGGGTATTAAGGAGGGCATGTACTGCATGGAACACTGTGTGTTATATGGAAACAATGAATCATGGAACACTACATCAAAAACTAATGATGTACTGAATGGTGACTAACATAACATAATAAAATAAAATAAAATTTAAAAATAAATAAATAAATAAATAAATAAAACCCCACTTAGTTCAAATGATAGATTATCAAGATAGAAAATTGGAAAAAAAGCAGAGGCTTCACATGACATGTTAGACCAGAGAACTTTACAGATATACACAGAACGTTCCATCCCAAACCAACAGAATATACCTTCTTCTAAAGTGCCCATGGAACATTCTCCAGGAGAGATCACAAGTTATGCCAAAAAACTAGTCTCAATAAATTTAAGGAGATTTAAATTATATCAAGCATCTTTTTCAACCCAAACCATTGGAAAATGAAAATAAATAACAAGGAATAAACTGGAAACAACACACATGTGTGGAGGCTAAATAGCATGCCATTAAAAAAATGGTCAACGAAGAAATCAAAGAAATAAATACATACATGTAGACTAATGAAAATTAAATCAAATTGTTCAAAATTTTTTGGACACTGTGAAATAAGTTCTAATACAGAATTTTACACCAATACTTGCCTATTTCAAGAAACAAGAAAAACTCAAATAATAAACAGTTTAATCTTAGCCTGAAGGAACTAGAAGAAGAAGAATCAAAGTCCAAAACAGAGAGTAAATAATAAGATCAGAAGGTAATACATGAAATAGAAACTAAAAGAAAAGAAAAATAAATAAAAAAGAAAAGAGAAAATCAATGAACTCAAGGGCTATTTTTGATAAGGTAACATTAATAAACTTTTAGCCAGAGTCATCAAGAAAAAAAAAAGAGCGATGACTCAGATTAGTAAAAATAAAAAAATGAATTGGGGAAATAACAACCAACACCACAGATATAGAAATAATTATAAGATAATATTATGAAAAAAATATATGACAACAAATTGGACAACCTAGAACAAGGATAAATTTCTAGAAACATGCAATACCTCACAAAAGAATCAGGAAGAAATAGATAATTTGAACACACCAAATACTAGTAATATAATTGAATCAATAATTAAAATCTCCCCACAAACACAAGTCCAAGACCAGATTAATTCACAGACAGATTCTACCAAACATTTTAATGAGTTAATACCTGTTCTCCTCAAACTTTTCCAAAAATGGAAGAGAAACAAACAAACAAAAAATCCAAATTTATTCTACTTGGTCAGCATCAACCTAATACCAAAACTAGACAATAACACTACAACAACAACAAACTACAGGCCAATATCCCTAATGAATATAGATGAAAAATCTTCAACAAAATATTAGAAAAAATTCAACAATAAATTACAGGGATCATTCACAATGATCGAGTGGAATATATTTAAAGGATGCAAGATATCCAATATCTGCAAATACTTCATTGTTATACAGCATATTAACAAAGTTGAGAATAAAACCATTTGATTACTTCAATAGATGCAGAAACCACATTTGACAAAATTCAACACTTGTTCATAATATATACTCTCAACGAAGTCAATTTAGAGGAAACATACTTTACATAATAAAACCGTATATGATAAACCCATCACTCACATCATACTCAATAGGTAAAAGCTGAAAGCTTTCTTCTAAGATCAGGAACAAGATGATGATTTTAATGTCATCATTTTCATTCAACATAATACTGGAAATTCTAGCTGCAGCAATCTGACAAGAAAAAAAAAGGCAATCAAATTGGTAAGGAAGACGTAAAATTGTCAGCATTTGTAGATGATAGGATGCTATAGATGTAAACCTCAAAGACCACCAAAATAATACTAGAACAAAAAAGCAACTCAACAGTCACAGGATGAAAATTAATATACAGAGATATTTTGCACTACTATAAGCTAATAATGAAGTAGCAGAAAAGAAACTTAAAAATTTATATTTCATTTATAATTGCTTGAGAAAAATAAAATATGTAGAAATAAGCTTAACCTAGGAGGTGATAGACCTGTACTCTGAAAACTGTAAAAGATTAATGAAATAAATTAACAATGATACAAACAAGTGCAAAGATACACCTCACTAATGGCTTGGAAAAATTGATATTGTCAAAGTGCCCATATGACCCAAAGCAATCTATAGATTTAATGCAGTCCCTGTCAAAATAGCAATAGATTTTTCAGAGAACAAAAATAATTGAAGCCACAAAAGACCTCAAATAACCAAAGCAAGTTTGAGAGAAACAAAAACAGCTGGAAGTAAAATAATCTCAGATTTCAAGATATACTACAAAGCTATTGTAATAAAAATAGTATGGTAACGACATAAAAATAGACCTACAAAATGGAACAGGATGAAGATCTCAGAAATAAAGACATACTGATATGTTCAATTAATCTACAGCAAAGAAGATGAGACTATACAATGGGGAAAAGACTGTCTCTTTGGTAAGTGGTGTCGGGAAAACTTCATAGTTTCATGCAAAAGAGTAAAACTGGACCACCTTCTTACATTATACAGAAAAATAGATTGAATGAAAATAAACTAAAAATATGAATATATTATCTGAAACCATAAAATCCCTTAAAAAACATAGACAGGAATATCCTAAGGATCTGCCTTAGCAATATTTTTCTAGATATGTCTTCCTACTCAATGGAAACAAAAGCAAACATAAACTATTGGGATTATGTCAAATAAGATTTGCACACCAAAGGAAATCAACCAAATCAAAAGACTGAAGTGAATAAATAAGATTAAGAATACACGTATCTTCGCTCCCGCATCAGGGAAATCCAAATCAAAACCTCAATGAGATACCACCTCACACCAGTCAAAATGGCTAAAATTAACAAGTCAGGAAATGACAGATGTTGGTGGGGTTGTGGAGAAAGGGGAACCCTCCTACACTGTTGGTGGGAATGCAAGCTGGTGCAGCCACTCTGGAAAACAGTATGGAGGTTCCTCAAAACGTTGAAAATAGAGCTACCCTATGACCCAGCAATTGCACTACTGGGTATTTACCCCAGAGATACAAATGTAGGGATCCGAAGGGGTACGTGCACCCTGATATTTATAGAAGCAATGTCCACAATAGCCAAACTATGGAAAGAGCCTAGATGTCCATCAACAGATGAATAGATAAAGAAGAGGTGGTATATATATATATATATATATATATATATATATATATATATATATATATATATACACAATGGGATATTATGCAGCCATCAAAAGGAATTGAATCTTGCCATTTGCAACAACATGGTTGGAACTGGAGGGTATTATGCTGAGCAAAATATGTCAATCAGAGAAAGACATGTATCATATGATCTCACTGATATGAGGAATTCTTAATCTCAGGAAACAAAATGAGGGCTGCTGGAGTGGTGGGGTGTGGGAGGGATGGGGTGGCTGGGTAGAATTTATGGCTGAGTAGAATTTCATACATATATATATATATATACACACCACATCTCTTTATTCAATCAGTAGACATTTTTTTTCCATATTTTGGCTATTATAACTATGCTACAATTAACATGGGAGTGCATATATCTTATTAAATTAGTTTTATTATATTTGTTTTTTATTATTATTATTATCTTTGGTTAAATACCCAGAAGTAGAGTTGCTGGATCATATATTTCTTTTTTTTTTAAGATTTTATTTATTTATTTGACAGAGAAACACAGTGAGAGAGGGAACACAAGCAGGGGGAGTTGGAGAGGGAGAAGCAGGCTTCCTGCCAAGCAGGGAGCCCGATGTGGGGCTTGATCTCAGGACCCTGGGATCATGACCTGAGCCGAAGGCAGACACTTAACGACTGAGCCACCCAGGCGCCCCCCCTTTTTTTTTTGAGGAAAACTGCCATATTGTTTTCCATAGTGGCTGCACCAATTTACGTTCCCACTAACAATGCATGAGAGCTCCCTTTTCTCCAAACTTCACCAACACTGGTTATTTCTTCTTTTTTTGAGGAAAGCTATTCTAACAGTTGAAGGTATTATCTCATTGTGATTTTAATTTACATTTCTATGATGATTAGTGATGTCGAGCATTTTGTGTGTGTGTATTTCTGTTAGCTATCTGTGGGTCATCTTTAGAAAAATTTCTATTGATAAGGATTATGTTTAATCTGTTTTTTGCTTTGGGGAATTTGGACATCTTAAAAATATTAATTTTTCTAATCTATAAACAGAATATCTTTCCATTTATTTGCATATTTTTCAATTGCTTTCATCAATGTCATAGTTTTCCACATACAGATCTTTCATCTCCTTGGTTAAATTTCTACCTAGGGCCTGTGAGGAGCAAGATGGCGGAGGAGTAGGAGACCTGGATTTCATCTGGTCCCAGGAATTCAGCTGGATAGGGATCAAACCATTCTGAACACCTACAAACTCAATAGGAGATTGAAGAAAAGAAGAGCAACAACTCTCTCATCAGAAAAGCGACCACTTTCTGGAAGGTAGGACGTGCAGAGAAGTGAATCTGAGGTGATATTCCAGAGGATAGATGGCAGGAGAGGGGACCTCCGTCGGCCGCTTCTGGCAAGTGATAGAGCCACGGAGCACAAAATCGGAACTTTTAGAAGGCAGTTTCTGCTGAGGGATGTAGCTCCAATGGCTAAGTGGGTGGTGGAACCCTCATGGGACAGTGTGGTCTCAGGACCCTCGGGGTCACAGAAAGACCGGGGGTGCCTGAGTGCGGCAGAGCTCCCAGGTATCAGATATCAGAGCGGGGAAGCCAGCTGCAGAGACGGAGCCGAGGAGCGGGCTCTCAGCTCAGGGTTGTCATAAACCGTGATCCACGGCACAGTCGGGCCACTGCTTCTCCAGCAGGGACCCAACAAGCGGTAGATCTGGGGAGACTCCCCTTCCTCCCCCGGGAGGAGCGGCGCAGGAGCGCACCACAGGGATCTGCTGGGTTTGGAGACTCCACGCCGAGTGGGGTGCCAGAGAGAAACGCTCGGCCATAGGCCGGGTGAGCACAGAGTGCGGCCGGAGACCGGGGAGACAGGAGTGACTGACTACTTTTCTCTGGGGGCACACTGAGGAGTGGGGCCCCAAGTTCTCGGCTCCTCTGGGGCGGAGATTGAGAGGCCGCCATTTTCACTCTTGGCCTCCAAAGCTGTACCGAAAGCTTGCAGGGAACAAAAGCTCCGGAGACCAAACCTGAGCAGATTACTTAGCCCAGACCAGCAAGGGCGGGTCAATTCCACCTCCTGCAAAGACATTTGGGAACCATGGCAACAGGCCCCTCCCCCAGAAGATCAGGGAGAACAGCCAGCCAAGACCAAGTTTACATATCAATGAGAACAGCAGAACTCCAGCACTAGGGGAATACTGCACATAGAATCCATGGCTTTTTTACCATGATTCTTTAGTCTTTCAAAGTTAATTTTTTTAACTTTCTTTTTTATTTTTAATTTTTCTTTTCCCCTTTTTCATCCAACATCTTATCAATCTTTTTTTAAAAATTCTTTTTTATTTTTCATTCTTAGAGTCATATTCTATCCCTTCATAATAGTTATTATGGCATATATATATATGCCATATTATTTTTGGCATATATATATATAAGTTGGTCTCTCTTTGAAATTTTGGGATATAATTTCTTCTAACAGATCAAAATATAGCATAATCTCTAGTGTATGGCTTTGGTCTAGTCTCCTGCCTAATCACATTCTCTCCCTTTTTTTTTAAATCCTCTTCTTTCTTTTTTCACCCAACTGCTTATCTTATCAATTCCTTGTATAAAATCTTTTATAATTTTCATCTTTACAGTCATATTCCATCCCTTCATCATATTAACCCTTATTTTTGTACATATATAAGTTTTTCATTCTTTAAAATTTTGGGAGGCACTTTCATCTAACAGACCAAAATACGCCCAAAACCTAGTGTGTGGCACTGATCTTTGAACCAGCCTGATCATATTTGATCATATCCTGTTTTGTTTTGTTTTGTTTTGTTTTTGCTTGTTTTTATCTTTTACTTTTTCTTTTTTTTTTTCTTTGTTCTTTCTTTCCCTTTCTTTTCCCACAGTTTCAGGTCTTTTCTTATATTTTCTGGGGATGTTGTTACCCTGTTAGCATTTTGTTCTCTCATTCATCTATTCTCCTCTGGACAAAATGACAAGACAGAAAAAACCACCACAAAAAAAAGAACAAGAGGCAGTACTGATTGCCAGGGACCTAATCAATACAGACATTATTAAGATGTGAGAACTAGCATTCAGAATGATGATTTTAAAGATAGTAGCTAGGCTTGAAAAAAGCATGGAAGTTATTAGAGAAACCCTTTCTGAAGAAATAAAACAACTAAAATCTAACCAAGTCAAAATCAAAAAGGCTATTAATGAGGTGCAATCAAAAATGGAGGCTTTAACTGCTAGGATAAATGAGGCAGAAGAGAGAATCAGTGATATAGAAGAACAAATGAGGGAAAATAAAAAAGCTGAGAAAAAGAGAGATAAACAACTACTGGATCACGAGGGCAGAATTCGAGAGATAAGTGATACCTTAAGACAAAACAACATTAGAATAATTGGGATCCTAGAAGAAGAAGAGAGAGAGAGGGGCAGAAGGTATATTGGAGCAAATTATAGCAGAGAACTTCCCTAATTTGGGGAAGGAAACAGGCATCAAAATCCAGGAGGCACAGAGAACCCCTCTCAAAATCAATAAAAATAGGTCAACACCCGACATCTAATAGTAAAACTTACGAGTCTCAGAGACAAAGAGAAAATCCTGAAAGCAGCTCAGGAGAAGAGATCTGTAACCTACAATGGTACAAACATTAGATTGGCAACAGACCTATCCACAGAGACCTGGCAGGCCAGAAAGGACTGGCAGGATATATTCAGAGCACTAAATGAGAAAAAATATGCAGCCAAAATTACTATATCCAGCTAGGCTGTCATTGAAAATTGAAGGAGAGATAAAAAGCTTCCAGGACAAACAAAAACTAAAGGAATTAGCAAACACAAAACCAGCCCTACAAGAAATATTGAAAGGAGTCCTCTATGAAAAGAGAGATCCTAAAAGCAACATAGACCAGAAAGGAACAGAGACAATATACAGTAACAGTCACCTTACAGGCAATACAATGGCACTAAATTCCTATCTTTCAATAGTTACCCTGAATGTAAATGGGCTAAATGCCCCAATCAAAAGACACAGGCTATCAGATGGGACAAAAGACAAGACCCATCGATATGCTGTCTTCAAGATACTCCTTTTAGACCCAAAGACACCCCCAGATTGAAAGTGAGGGGGTGGAAAACCATTTACCATGCTAATGGACACCAAAAGAAAACTGGGGTGGCAATCCTTATATCAGACAAATTAGATTTTAAACCAAAGACTATAATAAGAGATGAGGAAGGACACTATATCATAATTAAAGGGTCTATCCAAAAAGAAGATCTAACAATTGTAAATATCTATGCCACTAACATGGGAGCAGCCAGTTATATAGAGCAATTAAAACAAAAGCAAAGAAACACATTGACAATAATACAATAATAGCGGGGTAATTTAACACCCCCTCATTGAAATGGACAGATCATCTAAGCAAAAGATCTACAAGGAATTAAAGACTTTAAATGACACATTGGACCAAATGCACTTCATAGATCTATTCAGAATATTCCATCCCAAAGCACAGAATACCCATTCTTCTCTAGTGCCCATGGAACATTCTCCAGAATTGATCACATCCTAGGTCACAAATCAGGTCTCAACTCGTACCAAAAGATTGGGATTATTCCCTGAATATTTTCAGACCACAATGCTTTGAAACTAGAACTCAATCACAAGAGGAAAGTTTGAAGGAACTCAAATACATGGAAGCTAAAGAGCATCCTACTAAAGAATGAATGGGTCAACCAGGAAATTAAAGAAGAATTAAAAAATTTCATGGAAACAAATGAAAATGAAAACACAACTATTCAAAATCTTTGGGATACAGCAAAGGCAGTCCTAGGAGGAAATTATATAGCAATACAAGCCCTCAAGAAACAAGAAAGTTCTCAAATACACAACCTAACCCTACACCTAAAGGAGCTGGAGAAAGAACAACAAATAAAGCCTAAACCCAGCACGAGAAGAGATATAATAAAGATCAGAGCAGCAATCAATGAAATAGAGACCAAAAGAACAGTACAACAGATCAATGAAATCAGGAGCTGGTTCTTTGAAAGAATTAACAAGATTGATAAACCCCTGGCCAGACTCATCAAAAGAAAAGAGAAAGGACCCAAATCAACAAAATCATGAATAAAAGAGGAGCAATCACAACCAACACTAAAGAAATATAAACAATTATAAGAACATATTATGAGCAACTCTATGCCAGCAAATTCGATAACCTGGAAGAAATGGAGGCATTTCTAGAGATGTATCAACTACCAAAACTGAACCAGGAAGAAATAGAAAACCTGAACAGACCTATAACCACTAAGGAAATTGAAGCAGTCATCGAAAATCTCCCAACAAACAAAAGTCCAGGGCCAGATGGCTTCCCAGGAGAATTCTACCAAACATTTCAAGAAGAATTAATACCTATTCTTCTGAAACTGTTGGAAATGGAAGGAAAACTTCCAAACTCGTACAAAGACCCCATCAAAAAGGAGAATTACAGACCAATATCCTTGATGAACATAGATACAAAAATTCTCACCAAAATACTAGCCAATAGGATCCAACAGTACATTAAAAGGATTATTCACCACAACAAAGTGGGATTTACCCCTGGGCTGCAAGATTGGTTCAACATCCGGAAACCAATCAATGTGATACAATACATTAATAAAAGAAAGAACAAGAACCATATGACCCTCTCAATTGATGCAGAAAAAGCTTTTGACAAAGTACAGCATCCTTTCTTGATCAAAACTCTTCCGAGTATAGGGATTGAGGGTACATACCTCAATATCATAAAAGCCATCTATGACAAACCCACAGTGAATATCATTCTCAATGGGGAAAAATTGAGAGCATTCCCCCTAAGGTCAGGAACACGGCAGGGATGTCCACTATCACCACTGCTATTCAACATAGTATTGGAAGTCCTAGCCACAGCAATCAGACAACAAAAAGAAATAAAAGGTATCCAAATCGGCAAAGAAGAAGTCAAACTCTCACTCTTTGCAGATGATATGATACTTTATGTGGAAAACCCAAAAGACTCCACCCCAAAACTGCTAGAACTCATACAGGAATTCAGGCAAGTGACAGGATATAAAATCAGTGCACAGAAATCAGTGGCATTCCTGTACACCAACAACAAGACAGAAGAAAGAGAAATTAAGGAGTTGATCCCATTTACAATTGCACCCAAAACCATAAGATACCTAGGAATCAATCTAACCAAAGAGGCAAAGAATCTGTACCCAGAAAACTATAAAATACTCATGAAAGAAATTGAGGAAGACACAAAGAAATGGAAAAATGTTCCATGCTCATGGATTGGAAGAACAAATATTGTGAAGATGTCAATGCTACCTAGAGCAATCTACATATTCAGTGCAATCCCCATCAAAATACCATCCACTTTTTTTCAAAGAAATGGAACAAATAATCCTAAAATTTGTATGGAACCAGAAAAGACCTCGAATAGCCAGAGGAATGTTGAAAAAGAAAGAAAGATGTTGGCATCTCAATTCCAGACTTCCAGCTCTATTACAAAGCTGTCGTCATCAAGAGAGTATGGTACTGGCACAAAAACAGTTGCATAGATCATTGGAACAGAATAGAGAGCCCAGAAATGGACCCTCAACTCTATGGTCAACTAATCTTCGACAAAGCAGGAAAGAATGTCCAGTGGAAAAAGACAGTCTTTTCAACAAATGGTCTTGGGAAAACTGGACAGCCACATGCAGAAGAATGAAACTGGACCATTTCCTTACACCACACACAAAAATAGACTCCAAATGGTTGAAAGACCTAAATGTGAGAGGAGTCCATCAACATCCTAAAGGAGAACACAGGCAGCAACCTTTTCACCTCAGCCGCAGCAACTTCTTCTTAGACACATCGCCAAAGGCAAGGGAAGCAAGGCAAAAATGAGCTATTGGGACTTCATCAAGATAAAAAGCTTTTGCACAACAAAGGAAACAGTCAGCAAAACCAAAACACAACTGACAGAATGGGAGAAGGTATTTGCAAATGACATATCAGATTAAGGGCTAGTATCCAAAATCTATAAAGAACTTCTTAAACTCAACACCCCAAAGAACAAATGATCCAATCAAGAAATGGGCAGAAGACATGAACAGACATTTTTCCAAAGAAGACATCCAAATGGCCAACAGACACATGAAAAATTGCTCAACATTGCTCAGCATCAGGGAGATCCACATCAAAACCTCAGTGAGAGATTACCTCACACCAGTCAGAATGGCTAAAATTAACAAGTCAAGAAATGATAGATATTGGTCGGGATGCGGAGAAAGGGGAACCCTCCTACACTGTTGGTGGGAATGCAAGCTGGTGTAGCCACTCTGGAAAACAGTATGGAGGTTCTTCAAAAAGTTGAAAATAGAACTACCATACGATCCAGCAATTGCACTAGTGGGTATTTATCCCAAAGATACAAAAGGAGGGATCCGAAAGGGTACGTGCACCTCAATGTTTATAGCAGCAATGTCCACAATAGCCAAACTGTGGAAAGAGCCAAGATGTCCATCGACAGATGAATGGATAAAGAAGAGGTGGTATATATATACAATGGAATGTTATGCAGCCATCAAAAAGAATGATATCTTGCCATTTGGAAAGACGTGGATGGAACTGGCGGGTATTATGCTGAGCGAAATAAGTCGATCAGAGAAAGACATGTATCATATGACCTCACTGATATGAGGAATTCTTAATCTCAGGAAACAAACTGAGGGTTGCTGGAGTGGTGGGGGGTGGAAGGGATGGGTGGTTGTGTGATAGACATTGGGGAGGGTATGTGCTATGGTGAGCACTGTGAATTGTGCAAGACTGTTGAATCACAGACCTGTACCTCTGAAACAAATAATACATTATATGTTAAAAAAAAACAAGAAGATAGCAGGAGGGGAAGAATGAAGGGGGAGAAATCATAGGGGGAGACAAATTATGAGATACTATGGACTCTGAGACACAAACTGAGGTTTCTAGAGGGGAGAGGGTGAGGGGATGGGTTAGCCTGGTGATGGGTATTAAAAGGGCACGTTATGCATGGAGCACTGGGTGTTATATGCAAACAATGAATCATGGAACACTACATCAAAAAAAAACCCCACTATTCGAGAATTTGATAATTCTTTTTAATGTTTTCTTTCTGTGATAAAGGTCTCACTGATGTCTTCTATTCTTTTCTCAAGCCAGTGTGTATTCTTATGATTTTGGCTTTAAACTTTCCATCAGGCATGCTACTTATTATCTATTTTGCTTAGATCTCTGGCTATGGTCTTATATATTCTTTCTTTTAATACAAATTCTTCCATCTTGGAATTTTGTCTAACCCTTTCCTTCTTCTGTTTGTTAGAAAAACCAGTTATGTCTCTTGTTCCTTCTTAAATGTGGCCTCTTTTCTCCCCTTAGTTGTGGTTTTCTGTCAGTTTTCCACTTGATTTCTGGGGTATTTAGGATGATTTGGTAGTTATCTAGTGTTCATAGGACAGGACTAACCTAGGATCCTCTTACTCCACCTTTGTCTTTCTCCAATTCCTTGTAAATCCTCCTCAGGTTAGTCAGTGCTTGATGGGCATCAGGTAGTGGTAAGCTACAGTGTGGTTCAGAAATGTGTTCTTCAAACCTGCATTACCCATACAGAGAAGTTCCAATAGCTAAAGTGTAATCGCTGACATCAACTGGACCAAGTGTTGGTGCTTTCCCACAGCATATTTCTGATTCCACTTGGCAGCACCAGATGGGTGGTGACACTCTCAGTGTCATTTTGCATCTGAGTGAACCAAGTCTACAGATGAACTAACATGCTCAAGATATGACAGGGAGAGACTCAAATTCTCAAAGCTTTTGGTGTCTTTAATTAAAGATTTAAATATGAGACTGAATCTGTAAAAATCTAGAATACACAGGAGAAAAGGTCCTTGGCATTGGTCTTGGCAATTATATTATAGGTATAGTACCAAAAGCAAATGCAACAAAAGCACAACTAAATAAATGTGACTATGTCAAAATATACTGTTTCTGCCTAGCAAAAAAAAATATTCTATAAATGAACAGTAACCTACAGAATGGGAGACAATATTTGCAAGCTATATATTTGATAAGTGGCTAATATCTTAAATGTATAAGGAACACGAACAAATCAATAACAAATAACAACACAATTATAAAATGGGCAAAATCTGAATAGGTATTTTACCAGGAAGAAATACTAATGGACTAGTATATAAAGCTGTTTAATATCATTAGTCATAGAAGAAATGCAAATCAAAGTGACAACGAGACCTCTGTAAGACCTGCTAGGATGGCTGTTATCAAATAGAAAAGACATAAAAAGTGTTGATGTGGAGAATAGTATAAATTTTTACAATCAATATGGAAAACTTAATGGAGTTTTGTCAAAATATTAAAAATAGAACTACCAAATGATCCATAAATCCTCTGAATATAATCTTCTGAATATATATCCAAAGGAAATGAGATTACAGTCTCAAAAAGACATTTGTCAAAATATATTTGTTGTGGAATTATTCACAATATCAAGGTGTGAAAATAACCTAAATGCACATCAGTGGCCCTATAGATGTGAGATTTACATTTCTGACATATAAGTAATATATGTATGTATGGCTAAACAACAGTCATATATATTAATATATTTTATATATTTATAATATTCATATATATTTATATACTCAGATATAATATTTATACATCAATATTTAGTCATGAAAAATGCCAGAATCCTCTCATTTGTTCCAACATGGATAAACCTGGGACACATTATATTAAGGGAAATAAGTGAGACAGGATACACAAATACTGTATGATCTCACTTTTATGTGAAATCTAAGAGTTAAACTCACAGAAATAAAAGAATAGTAGTTGCCAGGAACATGGGGAGAGAGGTAGTGGAGAAGCTTTGTTCTTAGCGGTTCCAGGATGTTGGGGTGTACCAAATCCCATCAGTGCCCCAAAGGCAGAGGAGGTAACTATGTGCCTAATCTAACTCCTGGAGGATTACAAATTGCCTGCTTTTTTAGCTCCCAGATGAAGGTTAATTTGAATATTGACCTTTGGGTAGCATCTGGGAAAATCTGAACATTGATATAAAGTCTCTCCCCTTCCAGGGAGAAATTAAATGCTGTGTTTTCACCTACTTGCTCTGTGCCTTTCTAAGGGAATATCCACCGGAAGTTCTTGTGCACCCATTTGAAGCAAGATCTTTGTTCTCTGTGATTCTGGGGACTCATAAATTCTGAGTCCCACCAATGCCCAGAGGATATCATAAAGAAGCCAGTCTCCTGATTTTTAGCCCTTTTTAAAGGATGGGGTGATAGATGAGTGAACAAACTTCACCAAGGAGAAACTGGGGACTTGGTTTTATTACTGCAGTGAGCTGGGAGAAGAAGTGGGTGCCCACACACCCGCTCAGGCTTCTGGAAGGCCACTGATTAACTTACCTGTCAGCCTCCAGATGAGGGCTAATTAGAAGCCCTCAGCCCTCAGATCCTTAGGTAGCAGCTAGAAAAAATTGTGGAATCCCACAATCACTTCCCAATGTATTTGTATATTAAATTACCACATTGCACACCTAAAAATTATACATCATGTTGTACAATCTAAAATATATATTTTTATTTTTTATCATACCTCAATAAAGCTGGATATAAAATCAAACAAATTTTAAAGACCTGCAAAAAAGAAAAAAAAAAAGAATAAGAGACATTTGTCTTTAAGAATTCAGACCTGGGGCACCTGGGTCGCTCAGTCGGTTAAGCGGCTGCCTTCAGCTCAGGTGATGGTCCCAGGGTCCTGGGATCGAGTCCCACGTCCAGCTCCCTGCTTAGTGGAGAGCCTGCTTCTCCCTCTGCCTGCCACTCTGCCTACCTGTGCTCTCTCTCTCTCTGTCAAATAAATAAATAAAATCTTTAAAAAAAAAAAAGAATTCAGACCTGATTCACTATATGATTTGAGAGTTGGAAGACATCATTTTATATTGTGTGAGCTAGTTTCCCAGATGTCCACCAATACTTCTCTTCTTGGTATTTAAAATCTGTAGAGTCCCCTCCCTCATTATACCAGAGTTAGTATATGTTATCGATATAATGAGATAGATATCATGGTATATCTCTTTTCATTTTAAGTTATAAAAGACTGTGAAATCCATTTTGCATCTTCTCTGTCTCCTCATTTAGACCACTCACTTGAAAAGCCAGCTGCCACGTTGTGACCAGTCCTATTGATAGACCCACATGCCTAGGAACTGAGACCAATAAGCAACAGGCAGCAAGGAACTAAGTCCTTCCATCAACAATCATGCAAAATAAGTTTGTAGTAGATCTTCCATCCTAAGTCAAGCCTTCCGGTGAACACTGACCTGCCAGACCTCTTGACAGGAACCTCATGGCACAACTTCACCCATTAACACCCAGGCAAAGTGCTTCCAGCTTCCTAATCCTCAGAAATGTGTGTGCAGTTGTGGGTTTTGTCTTTTAAATGCTAAGGTTTGGAGTAATCTGTTATACAGCAGTATATAGGGCATCCATAAAAATGAAATGGATCACTAAAAATAAGAGTAAAAATAATGAGTGCAAGATGGGAAAACCACGTACTGAAGCAGTTACAGAAGAAAGCACATATAAAACGACTCAAATGCGGTTTTTATTTTTTAATTTTTTTAATTTTTAATTTTTTATTTTCAAGTGTGGTTTTTAAAGATGAATAGGATAAATAAGGTCTAGATGCAGGAGACAGAGAAAAGCACATAAATGAAGAAAATAATTTGAACAGTGTTATATCAGTGGGAATAAATTCTGTTGCATTTATTGTAATCATCCTGACTGTAGACGTTTTAAACCAGATTTGCAGTTTATCTCCACTTTGTCCGCAAAGACTACTTTTTTGGAAAGTTCTACTTTTGAAATGTACATTATATCTTACCATGTAAACTTACATAGGCAAGTTAAATTTTGGGCAGAAAGAACTACAAAGCCCATTTAGTCTGTATTCCAAGTCACTAGATTCTTACAATATGTCAATCTACCAACAGAACTGGAGTTTTAACCTTCTAGCTCATGTTTATATCTTTGTATCAAATGATGTATAAGCTCTACCGATAACCCTCTGATAAATAGATGTTTTTGCTATGTATAAACAGATGGCAAAATTCTCCACATGATAAACTTATTTTCTTTTTTTTTTTTAAAGATTTTATTTATTTATTTGAGAGAGAGAGAATGAGAGACAGAGAGCATGAGAGGGAGGAGGGTCAGAGGGAGAAGCAGACTCCCTGCCGAGCAGGGAGCCCGATGCGGGACTCGATCCCGGGACTCCAGGATCATGCCCTGAGCCGAAGGCAGTCGCTTAACCAACTGAGCCACCCAGGCACCCAATAAACTTATTTTCTTGATGTGGGCTCTTCTCCCTCAGTTATTTCAAATAGAGGAAGGTTTATATAATTCTCAACCATGTATACCAAATACCAACTGGTTTTTTTTTCTGTTTTTTTGTTTGTTTGTTTTTTCCAGATGAGTTTCCTGAAGTTTGTCCAGGACTATCTCTGTCATCCTGATTGAAAACACAAGTGCATGCCATTATTTAAAATATAATCAGGATGCAGGAGCGCCTGGGTGGCTCAGTAATTAAGCGTCTGCCTTCAGCTCAGGTCATGATCCAGGGTCCTGGGATCAAGCCCCACATAGGGCTCCCTGCTCCGTGGGAAGTCTGCTTCTCCCTCTCCCGCTCCCCCTGCTAGTATTCCCTCTCTAGCTGTGTCTCTCTCTGTCAAATAAATATATAAAATTTTTAAAAAATTAAAAAATATATATAATCAGGATGCAGAACTCAACTTTATAAAGTCATACATGGATAGTCAGGGTCATGAACAAAGCCTGTAAAATATTAGCTTTATTTAATATGTTTGAGATCAATATGCTAAAAGCAAAAGAGGAGAATTCAGAAGTCATATATACACACATTGGAATTATGAAATTCACTTTTCCTCATTTTAGCAACACCTAATTGTGTTTTTTCTCCCTTTTCTCTCTTTTCCATTTACTCAGCATGGCTGCATAAAGTTAACAAGGTCCCCTAGGGATGGGGACCTGATTGTTTTTAATGACTGGAAATACAGAGAAGTGTTACCTGTACTTAATTTTGTGTGAAACACACACAAATATGCATACTTATATCCACATTATTTTATTTCCATCCTCTACCCTGCTGCACAGGAAGAAACAGTCAGCAAAAGTACTTCAAATTTGAGTCATGGAAATGGATCCAGGTATCACCAACTCCAGCGAGAGCTAAGGCAGGCTATTTTCATCAATGAGGTTTCTTCAGAGATGGGCAAGATCAACACATCAAGATATTTATGAATAATAAAATATGAGTGAATTTGCACAAGGAACAGATTCCCATTTCCTTTTTTATCCTTTCTCTCTGAAGACTCAAGTTGTCATCATCTTTGGGAAAAATCTTTTATAAGCAATCAGGAAAGACTACGATCTCCAAATGGTAAATAAACAAGTCATTTTGAGTTTTCTACCTTTCTTAAGGGTGAGATATATTGCTGAATGTGAATCAAAGTCATCCTCTCTTGCTTTGGCCCCTAGTTTCATCAATAACTAATTTTGGATAATTTGCAAGAGAATATAATCATTGTAGTACAATTTTCCATTGTAGAATGGAAGTAAAAATAAAACCCACATTATATGGTTATTTGTGTAAATTAAATTAATCCAAATAAGAAATTTATAACAATGTCAGGCAGCAAATTTACAATTACTCTATCTTTACTATTGTATTGTTAGTATGATTTTCATTTTATTGTAGATAAAATGGTTTAAAAGTACTTCAGTTACCCAATTCTGCTGTTATTATTTATCATGTTATAACCTTTCCATAATTAATGTCATTCAATTTGGAGGAACCAAAGAGATATAGAGTGGATATTGAGTGTGATCTGGAAGAATAAAATGGTCTAAATTTACATATATTGGACAGGGAATACAATGGATATGATTTTAAAAATATTTGTAAGTATAATTTGGAAGAGACTGGGTATGCATTACTTAAAGCAGAACGATTAACAATGTAACTGGTGAAAATTAAAATAAGTTGGATAGTTCATTTATTCCTCATACCGAAGGCATATTTTTTTTAATTTTTTTATTCTTATGTTAATCCCTGTACATTACATCATTAGTTTTAGATGTAGTGTTCCATGATTCATTGTTTGTGCATAACACCCAATGCTCCATGCAGAACGTGCCCTCCTCAATACCCATCACCAGGCTAACCCATCCTCCCACCCCCCTCCCCTCTAGAACCCTCAGTTTGTTTTTCAGAGTCCATCGTCTCTCATGGTTCGTCTACCCCTCCGATTTCCGCCCCTGAAGGCATATGTTTTTAATGGTGTTGAAGATTGAATTACAAGTGAGTCTATATTAATATGTGCCTTAATTTTTCTCTACACCCTGAAGCATTCACGACATATTCCTGTGAGTGAAAGGTTGTGTACATCTATATGAAACTCTCATCTCTGCATTGGAAACATGAACAGTGACAAGCATTTGGGGATTACAATCAAGTTACCAGAATTATCTGAATTCTATATCCATCTCTTCCACTTTAGTGAATTTGACAAACTCACTCACTACAGTCCTGTGACTTCATATAAGATATTTCTAATGGCCATTTCATATTTTTATAGTCATCTCAGAAAATTCTGGAAGGTTCTATTATAAGCTTCTGTACTCCAAACAAGAAATGTTAACATAAAAAAAATCAGTACTTCTTAAAAACTTGCTCTGTACATATAAGCAAAGTCTGTACAGGAACAACCAAAACTTTATTCACAATTTGTATGTGTGTGTCTATATCTGTGTATGCATGTTTGTGGTTTTGTGTTAATGAATATTTTTGTTTTATTCTAGCATATGAAAGTATTTTTCAAACTTCATCATGAATGTAAGGAGGTTTTCAAAAAAGAGATAATTTAGTCCTTAAGTTATTGAATGCACACAATGGAATGGTACTTGATGATGTTAAAGAATTAGTGTGTCTTTGTGATTTCACTATAATTTTTGTTCTCAAAGCACATTTCTTCTCACATTATCAGTTTAACACTGGCACTCAACATGGCTCAGGAAAATTTAAGCACCATCACTGAGCTGGTCCTTGTTGGATTTTCCAATCCAAGTTGAGATACCCCTCTTCTTCCTTTTCTCTGGGGTCTACCTGGTCAATCTCTTTGGAAACACAGCTATTATCACTTTGGTGGTAATTGATTACTGTCTCCAGACACCCATGTATTTTTTCCTCTGCCACTTGGCCTTTCTCAACATATTTTACACCACAGCTGTGGTCCCCAAGCTGCTCTTCAACCTCCTTGCTCTTAAGAAAGTTATCTCTTATGAACTCTGTCTTGCACAGACCTACATCTCTCTGTTAATGGGAGCAGCTGAGTGCATTGTTTTGGCAATCATGGCTCTGGACCGTTATGTGGCCATTTGTTACCCTCTACGATACCTGCTCATCATGAACTGGTCTGTGTGTGTGCAGCTTGCTGTGGGGGCATGGACCATCAGCTTCTTTGCCTCAGTGGTGCCCCTCTACTTCACCATACTTCACTTATGTAGCCCTTACATTGTTGACCATATTTTTTGTGAAGTACCTGTTCTTCTTCATATGTTCTGTGCTGATACATCCCTGCAAGAAACTTTGATGGTGATAGGTGCATCTGGTACCCTGTTGCTCCCCTTCCTTCTTATTACTCTTTCCTACCTATGCATACTGGTTGCTGTGATGAGGATGCACTCAGCAGAGGGTAGGAAAAAGGCTTTCTCTGTCTGTAGCTCTCACCTGACTGTGGTGACCATTTATTATGGGACAGGTATGTTCACATACATGAGGCCCAAATCTCTATATTCAGCTGAGGGTGATAAATTAATCTCCTTATTCTATGCTGTCATCAATCCTGCTTTGAACCCATTAATCTACAGTCTTAGGAACAAGGAAGTGAATGGAGCCTTGAAGAGAGTATTAGAAAGATTGTCAGTGTCCCAAAGGCAAATGATTACTATCTTGAGATGCCAGTAGACAGAATTTTATACTTTAATATACTCTTTAAAAACAGCCACTTAATTAGCTACAACTATGTAAGAATTATTGCAAATATACAATATCATTCATTACAGACACCCTTTTGTGACCTTCCTTTTAATGTTTAATGACTAATGTTAACAGATTATATTATTTTATTAAATATTGCTATATATAAGTTCTTTACTAAACAACATGCAGGTATAACTTATGAAAAAAAATGGAATTGAAATTTCAAGGTAGGTTTTGGATTCCATAATTTCACATAGACTCTATATTTTATAATTAATTACCTTATGATATTTGTACATATTTTTCCTTATTAATCAAATGTCATAGCGTTCTCTTTATTTACCCTTTACTCAGTCTATGAAATTATAATTTATGATTCATCTCTTCATCTTTAAGCAGATAATTCCTCACACATCTGTCCAATTCTAGTGTTTTGAATACCTCACTACATCCCCTCAAACTTGTACAATTTCTCAAGTAATTCCTATCTCAGAAATGTATTTAATATGAGTATTGCAAAACTCAAGTCAATTGTCACTTTTTACATCAATTCTTTCTTGAAAACCTTCTTACCTTGCTGTAAATTCTATTTCCTTTGATCCAAGACTTTAAACTTTAGCTCTTTTATTGTAAGGTGTATTTTATTTTCTCACATGTTTTTTGACAGCCATTAAGTAATTTATTTAGACCATGCATAGAATATTGACTATCCATAGAAATCTCATAATCTTACTCATTAGACAGTACACATTGACTTCTAACTGCAGCACGGGGAAATAAAGCCCCAGTGAACTGAAGGGCCAACAGAAAGCCTTCTCTCTAAGGGTCACTTGTGCTGAGTCACGAAGAATGGGAAAATTCACCAAGTGTACATGTCAAAAAGAGAAACTATAAATGGAGGTGTAGAGTGAGAAAAACAAACAAACAAACAAACACCAAAAACAGTGAAAATAGTTCTTTGTATCTTGGCTGAACTCTACACTGTCCTCAAGGCATATATGCATTTTGTTAATTTAATAAATAGAACAGGTCTTAGTACTTTTAAAAGGATTTATTTATTTAATTTAGAGAGAGAGAGAGCATGAGAATGACAGGAGGAGCAGAGGACAGAGAATCTTAATCATATTCTGCACTGAGCATGGAGCCCAATGAGGAGCTCTATCTCAGAACTCTTGAGATCATGACCTGAGCAAAAACCAACAGTCAGTTATACAAGCACCCCAGCATTTTTCTTTTTCTTCTCTTAATGTCAAGTTCCTGTGTGGTCTTTATCTGTTGAAATAAATGTCATGTTTTACCTAATTGTACATTAAAATATGATTTTATGTGTCTGATTGCCAACATAAATTGGGAGAAAGTGTTTTGTTTTAAGATTTTATTTATTTATTTATTTATTTATTTATTTATTTATTTATTTATTTAGATCATGCAAGTGGTCGGGGAGGGGCAGAGAAAGAAGGGGAGAATCTTAAGCAGACTCTGGTCTGAGCACAGTGTACCACAGGGGGTTTGATTTCATGATCCTGAGATCATGACCTGAGAAGAAACCAAGAGTTAAAAGATTAACCAACTGAGGCACCCAGGTGACCCAGACAAAGTTATTTTTATTCCCCAAATGTTATATGTAATGATTGTATTTTTGACCAGTTGAAATTAAACTATAAAAAGGATTACATATGCATAGTAAATAAGATAAAATAAAATAATATTAAACTGAAGGTTTTTCTTATCTTACTATTTTTAAATGGAAAATCCCTCATTTCATATAATGTCTACCTTTCTTTCCCCAAATATCATGTTCTCCATTTTCTATTTTTGTGGCAATTGTGACCATTTAAAAAAAAATAGCACAATTCATGATTAGAGCTCTGGTACCACAATTGAAAGTCACTTAAACCTCATTTTCTGCACACATAATTTAAAAATAGAAAAACAAAAATATTTCTTATCAGCTATTAAGAGGGTTACAGGACACTTTGCTATAAATTGTCATAAGTTCTTAGAAAATCAAGTATCCTATTAGCACCCAAAACACTGAATTTCCAAAGCATTTTGTTCTTTTTCTTTAAACTCATGTGCCACAAATATATTTTGGAACCACCTGCATAATCTTTGTCAATATTTCTTACTCTAAGACTACTAAAATCTCTATCTTTATATCTTTAAGGTGAGTTTCCTTTGTGTTTCAATGTACTGCCTACAGGATAGTTTCTGGCTATTGACATCATCTCTTCATAACGTAGACTGTAACTTCATAGGTTATATGGAAGTAGCTAACAACTGAAGACTGAAATAAGATAAATTATTCTATTGTCCATACCTTCCACTTGTAGGAGACCTTCTGAGGATTCATTACTGGGACTCCAGTTTTTAATGAGTAATTTTTCTTCTTTTTTTTTTTTTTTTAAAGAGTATTTATTTGAGACAGAGAGAACGAGAGAGAGCACATGAGAGGGGGGAAGGTCAGAGGGAGAAGCAGGTTCCTTGCTGAGCAGGGAGCCCGATGCGGGACTCGATCCAGGGACTCCAGGATCATGACCTGAGCCGAAGGCAGTCGCTTAACCAACTGAGCCACCCAGGCGCCCCAGAGTAATTTTTCTTCTGAGAGCAAACATGATAATGGGGGGAAGTCAATAGTCCTCCAAACAGCACACACTCACACACACACACACACACACTTGTTTGAACATAGGACTCCTAATTCTCAGTAAAATAATAAATTCATATGGCTTGTGCAGCACATTGATAAAAGGCAGTGGAAAAAAGTTAAAAATTAAATACCCAAGAAAAACTTGTTTGCTTCTATGTAAGTTAACCCTATAATTTATTTCCCAAATAAGGAAATGATTGATGATGAAAGGAGGCAATAATAATAATTTATGGTGATAGGAGGTAGAATCCAAGACTCTCTGAGTCTGATAAGCTGAGGCTATGATATCCTACACATATTGTAATTTACAACAAGATAATTATATGAAAATATGTCTTTATGATTGTCAGTGATACAAAATGACTTCACAAAATTTACTAAATGAATGGTTGTTTTCCAGTAATGTCAGCATCATAGCAATATAATGTGTCCCTTTTTTTGTTTCCTATTTTAACAATTAAAATTCAACAACCATTCAGAAGCCAAAGTGTGTCTGTGCAAGTGGTGGAAATAAGCACCACATGCCAGGGGACCCAGAAGATTCATGGTATGGGCTATCCTTTATTTTTTTTTTTTAAAGATTTTATTTTTATTATTTATTTGAGAGAGAATGAGAGAGAGCACATGAGAGGGGGGAGGGTCGGGAGGGTCAGAGGGAGAAGCAGACTCCCTGCCAAGCAAGGAGCCCGATGCGGGACTCGATCCCGGGACTCCAGGATCATGACCTGAGCCGAAGGCAGTTGCTCAACCAACTGAGCCACCCAGGCGCCCCAGGCTATCCTTTGTTAGATATGTCTTTTGCAGGTATTTTCTATCACTCTGTGACTTGTACTCTAATTCTTTTGATGTCTTTTGCAGAACAGAAGTTTTAATTTCATTGAAGTCCAGCTTATCAATCATTAAATATGAACTGTGCCTTTTTTGTTGTGTCTAAAACGTCATTGCTATACCCCATGCTATAGAGGTTTTCTCCTTTGTTATCTTCTGGGAGTTTTTTTACAATTCTGTATTTTAGATTTATTGCTATGATCCATTTTAAGTTAATTTTTAGGAAGAGTACAAAGTCTATGCAAGATTTGTGGGTTTTCTTTGTTTTGTTTTGTTTTTTGCATGTGGACGTCTAGTTGTTTTACCCTCATTTGTTTGTTTTTGTTTTTTGTTTTTTTAATGTTATGTTAATCCCCATACATTACATCATTAGTTTTAGATATAGTGTTCCATGATTCATTGTTTGTGCATAACACCCAGTGCTCCATGCAGAACGTGCCCTCCTCAATACCCACCACCAGGCTAACCCATCCTCCCACCCCCCTCCCCTCTAGAACCCTCAGTTTGTTTTTCAGAGTCCATCGTCTCTCATGGTTCGTCTCCCCCTCCGATTTCCCCCCTTCATTCTTCCCCTCCTGCTACCTTCTTCTTCTTCTTCTTCTTTTTTTTTCTTAACATATATTGCATTATTTGTTTCAGAGGTACAGATCTGAGATTCAACAGTCTTGCACAATCCACAGTGCTTACCAGAGCACATACCCTCCCCAGTGTCTATTACCCAGTCACCCCCTCTCTCCCACCCCACCCCCCACTCCAGCAACCCTCAGTTTGGTTCCTATGATTAAGAGTCTCATGGTTTGTCCCCCTCTCTGCTTTCTTTTTTTTTTTATTACTATGTTATGTTAATCCCCATACATTACATCATTAGTTTTAGATGAAGTGTTCCATGATTCATTGTTTGTGCATAACACCCCGTGCTCCATGCAGAACGTGCCCTCCTCAATACCCACCACCAGGCTAACCCATCCTCCCACCCCCCTCCCCTCTAGAACCCTGTTTGTTTTTCAGAGTCCATCGTCTCTCATGGTTCGTCTCCCCCTCCGATTTCCCCCCCCTCATTCTTCCCCTCCTGCTATCTTCTTCTTCTTTTTTTTTTTTTTTAACAAATAATGTATTATTTGTTTCAGAGGTACAGGTCTGTGATTCAACAGTCTTGCACAATTCACATCGCTCACCATAGCACATACCCTCCCCAGTGTCTATCACCCAGCTGCCCCGTCCCTCCCACCCCCCACCCTCATTTGTTTTTAAGAAATTATGTTTGCGGGCGCCTGGGTGGCTCAGTTGGTTAAGCGACTGCCTTCGGCTCAGGTCATGATCCTGGAGTCCCGGGATCGAGTCCCGCATCGGGCTCCCTGCTTGGCGGGGAGTCTGCTTCTCCCTCTCCCACTCCCCATTTGTGTTCCCTCTCTCGTTGTGTCTTTTTCTGTCAAATAAATAAATAAAATCTCTAAAAAAAAAGAAATTATGTTTGCTTCATTGTATTGCCTTTGCTCCTTTGTCAAAGATCAGGTGACAATACACATATGGGTCTCTTTCTAGGTTCCTTATTCTATTTAATTGATTTATTTGTCTATTCTTTTGCTAATACTGCACTGTCTTGATTACTGCAGCTCTATAGTAAGTCTAGAAGTCAGGTGACTTTGTTTCTTGTTCCTTTGTTGGCTTGTTTGTTTGTTTTTTCTTTCAATATTGTGTTGGCTTTACTGGATCTTTTACCTCTTTGTAAAAACTTTTGAATGACATTGCCTCTATATGTAAAATATATACAAGATATATCTTGCTGGGACCAAATGTGACTTGCTAAATCTAAAGATTAAGTGGGGAAGAACTGACATCTTGATTGTATTTAGTCTTTCTATCCATGAACATGAAATATCTCTCCATTTATTTATTTTTAAAAATTTTTTTAGAGATTTATTTATTTTACAGAGAGAGAGAGAGCATGAGCAGGAGGGGAAGAGGGAAAGGGAGAGAGGAGACTTTATCAAGCAGACTCCAAACTGAGAGCAAAGCCTGCACAGGGCTCAGTCCCATGACCCTGAGATGACAACCTAAACTGAAACCAAGAGGTGGAAACCTAACCAACTGTTCCACCCAGACATCCCTTATTTTGAGTTTTTCATCAGACTTTTTTACTTTTCCTTATATAGATCCTGTACGTACTTTATTAGATTTATACCTAAGTATTCATTTTGGGGGATGCAAGGGGCACCTAGGTGGCTCAATCGTTTGAGTGTCTGTCCTCGGCTCATTTTGGGGGATGCTATTTAAAATGGTATTGTTTTGGGCGCCTGGGTGGCTCAGTTGGTTAAGCGACTGCCTTCGGCTCAGGTCATGATCCTGGAGTCCCTGGATCGAGTCCCGCATCGGGCTCCCTGCTCGGCAGGGAGCCTGCTTCTCCCTCTGACCCTCCCCCCTCTCATGTGCTGTCTCTCTCATTCTCTCTGTCTCAAATAAATAAATAAAATCTTTAAAAAAAAAAAAAATAAAAAAAAAAAAAAAAATAAAATGGTATTGTTTTTAAAAAATATAAAATAAAATGGTATTGTTTTTAATTCCAAATTCCACTTGCTTATTGTTAGTATATAGGAAAGCAATTGATCTTGTGTATTCACTTTGTATTCAGCAATCTTGCTAGAATCACTCATTAGTTTCAACTTTTTGTTGATTCATTTAGATTTATGACATAGATGATGATGCAATCTGTGAACAAAAACAGCTTTACTTCTTCCTTCCCAGTAAATATATATTTTATTTCTTTTTCTGGATCTACTGAATTATCAAAAACTTCCAATACAATATTGAAAATGAGTGGTGAGAGGAAAATAGCTGTTTTTTTATTACTGAGTCAAATTTGTAGACATATTAAAATATTTTGAATAAATTTGAGATATAATATTGTGTAAGATATACACCATGCTACATTGATACACTTGCATACTGTACTGTGATACATGAAGTAGTAATATTTATCATATTACATAATTATAGTACAATATTAGGGTCTATATTCATTATACTATTAATTAGATATTTGTTAATTATTTAATACTTATTACAAATCTGTACACTTAAACACCATCAATCTTATCACCTCCAACCCTCACACATTTACACACATATCTACTAGTACCACTTTACTCTTTTTTTTTACAGATTTAAATTTTTTAGATTCCACATACAAATGGCATCATACCATTACTTGTCTTTGTCTGACTGATCACACTTAGCATTAATATCTTCAAGGTGCATCCATGTTACTGGAAATGGAAGAATATGCTCCTTTCTCATGACTAAATAATTTTTTTATTCATTCATCCATTGGTGGACATTGGATTGTTCCCATAGCCTGGCTATGGTGAATAATTCTGTGATAAACATGGGAGTGTGCATATCTCTTTGAAATTTTGTTCTCATTTTCTTTGGGTATACACCCAGAAGTGGAATATATGGATTTCATGGCAGATCTATTGTTAATTTTTTGAAGAAGCTTCATGTTGTTTTTCATAGTGGTTGGAGCAATATGCATTCCCACCAACAATGTATAATGGTTCTTTTTACCTTCTTCACCAGCACTTGTTGTCTCTTGTCTCCTTGATAGCCATTCTCACAGGTGTCACGTAATATCTCATTGTGGTTTTGATTTGCATTTCCCTGATTAGTAATGTCGACTATTTTTTTCTGTGCCTGTTGACCATTTTGCTGCCTGCCTTAGAAAAATGTCTATTTAGTTTTTTTTCCTTTAAAAAAAGATTTATTGGGTGCCTGGGTGGCTCAGTTGGTTAAGCGACTGCCTTCGGCTCAGGTCATGATCCCAAGGTCCTGGGATCGAGTCCCACATCGGGCTCCCGGCTCAGCAGGGAGCCTGCTTCTCCCTCTGACCCTCTCCTCTCTCATGCTGTTTCTCGCTCGCTCGCTCTCTAATAAATAAATAAATAAAATCTTTAGAAAAAAAAATAAAATAAAAAAAGATTTATTTATTAATCTAGAGAGAGGGAGAGAGAGCGCGCAAGCCCCTGAGCGGGGGCAGGCAGGGTAGAGGGAGGATGGAGAAGGACAAGCAGATTCTGTCCTAAGTGTGGAACCTGTTGTGGGGCTCCATCTCAGGACCCTGAGATCAGGACCTGAGCCAAAATCAAGAGTCAGATGCGTAACTAACTGAGCCACCCAGGCATCTCCAGAATCCATTTTGTAATCTGTCTCTATGTCATCATTATTTTCTACTTCATTTTTTTTTATTATATTCAGTTACCCAACATGTAATACATCATTAGTTTTTGATGAAGTGTTCAACAATTCATTAGTTGCATATAATATCCAGTGCTCATCACAACATGTGTTTGCCTTTACCCATCACCTGGCTACTCCATCCCCCCAATCCCCTCCCTTCTGTGCCCCTAAGTTTGTTTGCCAGAGTCCAGAGTCTCTCATGGTTTGTCTCCCTCTCTGTTTCTTCCCATTCAGATTTCCCTTCCTTCCCCTATGATCCTCTGAACTATTCCTTATGTTCCACATATGAGTGAAACCATATGATAATTGTCTTTCTCTGCTTGACTTACTTCACTTAGCATAATCCCCTCCAGTTCCATCCATGTCAATGTAAATGGTGGATGAATATAATATTCCCTTGTTTATATGGACCACATCTTCTCTATCCATTCATCTGTCGATGGACATCTTGGCTCCTTCCACAGTTTGGCTATTGTGGACATTTCTATTTAGTTTTATTCATTTTTAAATGTGTTTGTTAAATTAAAAAATAAACAAATAAACAAGCAAAGAAAAAGCAGAATCAGACCTGTAAATACAGAGAAAAAAATGATGATTGCCAGAGGGGAGGGGTGGAGGGATAAGAAAGAATGTGTGAAGGGGAGAGGGAGGTACAAGCTTCCAGTTATGGAATGAATAAGTCACAGACATAAAAGGTACAACATAAGGAATATAGTCAATGATATTGTAATAACATTTTGTGGTAACGTATGGTAACTACACTTGTGAGCACAGCACAGCATATAGAGCTGTCAAATCACTGTGTTGTATACCTGAAGCTAATGTAACATTGTGTTAAACCATACTCCAATTAAACTGAGTAAAAATTTAATTCCAAAGGTCTTAAACTTTGAAATACGATACTACCATAGTTATCTAAATAAGCAATAATAGGATAGAGAACCAGAATAGTATAAATATTATTGGAATATAAAGCCTTTAATGCTAATAACCAAAATATGATAAAAATAAAATCAATAGGGATGCCTGTGTGGCTCAGTCGTTAAGCATCTTCTTTCGGTTCAGGTCATGATCCCAGGGTCCTGGGATCGAGTCTTATATCAGGCTCCTTGCTCAGCGGGGAGACTGCTTCTCCCTCTGCCTGCCATTCACCTGCTTGTGCTCTCTGTCTCTCTCTCTCTGACAAATAAATGAAGTTTTTAAAAAATAAAATAATAAAAAAAATGAATTCAATAATAAATGGCAAAAATTGTTTTTGTAGTTGTTTTTAAGTTGACTGATTTCCTTCTATATTCTGGATATAACCCTTAATTTAATAGATGCTTTGCAAAAAATTTTCCCATTGTGTCGGTTGTCTGTTTATTTGGTTATTTTTTTTTTTCTGTTGTGTGCAGAAGCTTTTGAGTTTGATGTAGTCCCTCTTTTTGAATTTTTATTTTGTTTATCTTTTTGGCATCATGTCCAAAAACTCATTGCCAATACCAATGTCAAGGAGCATCTGCTTTGCATTTTATTCTAGGAGTTTTATGGTTATCAGGTCCTATGTTTAAGACTTTGATCCACATTGGGTAAATTTTTGTGAGTGGTGTGAATTAAGGGTTCAATTTCATGGTTCTGCATGTGTTTTTCCAGTTTCCCCAGCACCACTTACTGAAGAGACTATTCTTTCCCAATTGATATTCATGCTTTCATGCTTCCCCCCACACACATATATTAGTTTATTGTATACCTTACAGTTATCAGAATTAAATCCTCTATGGGATTAAATCCCATAGCTGTCTCTTCTGTTCTATTGGTCAATGTGTCTGTTTTTGTGTCAGTACCATGCTATTTTTATTATTATGGCTTTGTAGCATACTTTGAAATCAGGAAGTATGATATTCTGGTTTGGTTCTTTTTTCTCAGGATTCCTTTGATTATTTGAGGTCTTTTGTGGTTCTGCATAAATTCTATAATTGCTTCTTCTATTTCTGTGAAGAACATCATTAGTTATTTTGATGGAGATTGTGTTGAATCTTTATATGGCTTTGTGTAGTATGGTCATTTTAACAAAAGTTTTTCTGATATGTGAACATGGGATGTCTTTCTATTTGCTTGTGTCTTCTTCAGTTCTTTTATCAAAGTACTGTAGTTTTCATTGTGCATACAACTCACTTCCCTAAATTTATTCCTAAGCTTTCTATTGTTTTTGAGGCTATCATGAATGGGATAGATTTATTTCTTTTTGAGATGCTTCATCATTAGTGAAAATGAATGTAATTGATTTTTATATTAATATTGTATCTTACCATTCTACTGGAATCATTAATTCCATTTTTAGTTAATCCTTTACTTTTTATCTATATTAGATCACATCATCAGAAAATAGCAACAATTTTACTTTTTCCTTTCTAATTTGAATACGTTTATTTCTTGCAAAATTGCTCTAGTCAGGACTCTCAGTACTACATTGAATAGGAGCACCATAAGTGGGCATCCATGTCCTGTCTCTAGTCTTACAAGAAATGTTTTCAATTTTTATCCATTGCGAATAATGTTAGCTGTGGTTTTGTTGTATGTGGTCATTTTTACGTTGAGCTATGTTTCTTCTATACCCAATCTGCTAAGGGATTTTACACAAAAGAATTATGTATTGTGTAAAATACTTTTTCTTGGTCTATTGAGATGTACGTGTGATTTTTATCTTTCATTATATTGATGTGATGTATTACATTTATTGAATTTTATATATTTCATCATCCTTGTATCCTAGGGATAAATGGCATTTGATCATGGAGTATAATACATTAATGTGTTCTTGAATTTGTTTTACTAATATTGTGTTTAGAATTTTTGCGTCTGTATTCCTCAGGTATGTCGATTTGTAGTTTTATTTTTTCTTGTGATATCCTTATCTGATTCTGATATCAAAGTAATGTTGGCTTCCTATAATGAGTCCTTCTTGATATTTTGGAGATTTTTGAGGAGGAATGGTACTAATTCTACTTTAAATGTTTGATAGAGGGGCACCTGGGTGGCTCAGTCCGTTAAGCGGCTGCCTTCGGCTCAGGTCATGATCCTGGGGTCTTGGGCTCGAGCCCCACATCCAGCTCCCTGCTCAGCAGGGAGCCTGTTTCTCCCTCTTCCTCTGCCTGCCACTCTGCCTACTTGTGCTCTCTCTGTCTCTCTCTCTCTCTGTCAAATAAATAAATAAAAATATCTTAAATGTTTGATAGAAGTCTCCAATGAAGTCATCTGCTCATGGAATTTTCTAAGTTGATTACTGATTAAATCTCTAGCTCTTTTCCATGATGCACCACTGAAGATCCTGCTGTGGCCATGGGTCGCCACCCTGCCCGGTGTTACCAGTATTGTAAGAATAAGCCATATCCAAAGTCTTGCTTCTGCAGCGCTGTCTTCGATGCCAAGATCTACATCTTTGACCTGGGGTGGAAGAAGGCAGAAGTGGATGTGTTCCCACTATGTGGCCACAGGGTGTCAGATGAATATGAGCAGCTCTCTTCTGAAGCCCTGGAGTCTGTATTTGTGCCAACAAGCACATGGTGAAAAGCTCTGGCAAAGATGGTCTTCACATCCCAGGGCAGCTTCACCCCTTCCATGTCATCTGTATCAACAAGATGTTGTCCTGTGCTGGGACTGACAAGCTCCAGACATATACGTGGGGTGCCTTTAGAAAGACCCAGGGCACCATGGCCAGTGTCCACATTAACCATGCCATGATGTCCATCTGTAGGAAGCTGCAGAACAAGGTGCCTGTGATTGAGGCCTACACAGGGCCAAGTTCAAGTTCCCTGGCTGCCAGAAGATCCACATTTCCAAGAAGTGAGGCTTTACTAAGTTTAATGCAGACAAACTTGAAGACATGGTGGCTGAAAAGTAGCTCATCCCATATAGCTGTGGGGTCAAATACATCTCTAATTGTGGCCCCCTGGACAAATGGTGAGCTCTGCACTCATAACAACCTTGGCACTGCCCCTTGCTTATTCGTGTGCACCAATAACTCCTACTTCCTGTCCAAAAAAAAAAAAGATCTCTTTACTCTTTATTGGTCTGTTCAAATTTTTTTTATTTCTTCCTGATTCAGTTTTGGTAGGTTGTACATTTCCAGAAATATATCTATGTATTCCAGGTTATGTACCTTCCTGGCAAAGAATTGTTCATGGTAATCTCTTATGATTATATGTATTTATATAAAGTCAGTTTTAATGTCTCCTCTTTAATTTCCAATTTTATTTGTTTGCTCTTTTGTTTTTTTTTCTTAGCCTAGCTTATCTTTTTGAAGAGCCAGCTCTTACTCTTACTGATGCTTTTCATTGTTTCTATGGTAACTTACTGATGAAAAGCATCAGTAAGAGTAAGAGCTGGCTCTTCAAAAAGATCTGCTAACTTTGGGCTTAATTTGTTCTTGCTTTTCAAGTTACTTGAGATGTAAAGTTAGTCGTTGTTGTTTTATTTGAGATCTAATTTTTAATATATGCATTAATTGCAATAAACCTTCCTCTCAAAACTGAACACTTTATCATTACATAATGATCTTTGTCTTTTGTTGCCATTTTTTACTTGAAGTCTACTTTGTATGGCTATCCCTGCTATACTTTTCTTTTGTCGTCTTCTTATTTTCTATTTTATTTGCTCAAATGTCATCTTCCATCTTTTTACTTTGAGCCTATGTGTGTCTTTGTAGCTATGTCTCCTGTGGGCAGCATATAGTTGTTGTTTTTTTTTTTGTTTTGTTTTTTTTTTTTTTGCAGCCATTCTGTGCTTTGTGATTAGAGAGTTTAATACATTTACAATTTGCACAATTTTTAATATGTACTACAACTATTACTACTACCATTTTTCTTTTGTCTTATGCTCATTTTTTTTTTTGTCCCCATTGTTTCTTTTTCTTTCTTTACCTTTGTAAGTTGATGGTTTTCCATGGTGATTTACTCAGTTTCACCTATATATATATATTTTTTTAGTTTTCCATCCAATCTAGATATTTGGTCTGTGGTTACCATAGAGTTTACAAAATCATTTTTTATTAAAATAGTTTTATTTTTTTCTGCTGGTAGCAATTTATTTTTATTGCCTATAGAGGTTTCATCCTTTTATTATTCCCTTTTTATATTTTAATGTCACAAATTATCTTTTTTTTTCAAAATTTGAGTATAGTTGCATGCGATGTTACATTAGTTTCAGGTATATAACATAGTGATTCAACATCTCTATATGTTATGCTGTGCTAAACACAAGTGTAGCTATCATTTATCACCATACAATGCTATTAGTATATTATTGACTATATTCCTTATGCTGTGCCTTTCATTCCCATGATTTATTTATTCCATAACTAGAAACCTGTATCTCCCCATCCTCTTCACCCATTTTTCCCATTCCCCACATTCCTTCTCTCTGAGATTCCTTTTAAATTGCTGTCTTTTTCTCTGACTCTCTTTAAAATTCTTTGTCATTGGCTTTTGACAGTTTTAATATGCTGTATCTTAGAGAAGGTACTTTTGCATTGAGATAATAGGGCAATTTATTAGCTCCTTGGACTATATGTTCAGTTCATCCCACAGATTTGGGAAGTTTTCAACTATTATTTCTTTAAATAAACTCTCTGCCCCCTTCTCCTTTTCTTCTTTTCCTAGAATACCCATGATTTTTATGTTCACTTTTTCTAATGGAGTCTAATTACTTAAATTAGAAAGAATCTTAGTTTTAACTCCTTTTTCACCTGAATCACTTCTACATTTTATCTTCTAGCTCACTAATTCTCTCTTCCATCTGATCTGCTCTATTTCCAATGCTTTCTGTTGCATTTTTCATTTTATTTATTGAGTTCTTCAGCTCTAGAGTTTCTGTTGGCTTCATCTTTAAAATTTCAATTCCTTCTGTTTATTCATTTTATTCCTGAGGTCATCGTATTGTCTTCCTGAGTTTTCATGTAGCTGGTAGAGCTTCTTCATAATAGCCATTTTTAATTTATCAGTTGGATTGCAATAGTCTATAACTTTGGGTTCAGTTTGGAAAACTTTCAGGTTTTTAATGATATATTACCATGAATTTTTGTGGTGTTTGATAAAAAGTTCATTTGTTGTTGCATTTAAAGTAGCAAATGTTTTTATTATTTTTTTAAAGATTTATTGATTTATTTTAGAGAGAGAGAGAATTTGAAGCTAACTCTGCACTGAGAGTGGAGCCTGAACCGAGCCTATCTCACAACCCTGACATCATAACCACGCCAAAAACAAAAGTCCATTGCTCATCTGACCACACTACCCAGGAGCTCCTCTTTTCTCTTTTTAATCTTTTCTTATAAAATCAATGGTTTTAAAGAACAACTAGCATATAAAACAGTCAGCCCAAGAACCGACAAATGGCTGGGGGAGCTGCTAGGGGATGGATTGATGCACACAGTCAATGCACACCTTCCACCTTGAAATCACAGACTAGTTCCGATACCCTAATTGGTTTGCTGCCTCAGTGAGTCCAGGGCTCATAGCCTACACTAGCCCCAACTGTCCTACCAAGGTGGCCATGGGGTGATACACCCTGGATCACTCCTGATCAGCATTCACTATAGCCCCAGGCTTTACACCAAGGTGATGCATGTGCAAAGTACTGCAGATAGCTTCAGGCCCACACAATAGCTTGATAGGGCACCCCCCCCATGCATGGTGCTCTACAACTTCTCGGCTGATTCAGGCACCCCCAATGTAGAGTGGCCTGGAGCCTCTCAGCTGATGTCTGCTTAAGATCCAACCAACCTCCCTGGGTGATTTCTTCATGCACTACCCTGGAAACCCCTATCCAATGCTTACATCAGTTTCAGCCACTCCACCAGGACACCCACTGTATGAAGTACCTTGGAACACACATGCCTGCACCACTTTGACTCAGTATAGCATCCCTTGTGCTGAGCACCTTGGAACCCCCTGGTTTGAATGCAATTTAGCTTCAGCTATCCTGTCAGGATACATTTTTGCAGGTAGCCCAGGGACCACATCAACCCATGCTTATTTTTGCTTTAGCTGTCCTTTCAAGAAGCCCTTGCACAGCCTGCCCCAAGACCTCCTGGCCTGAATCCCACCTAAGCCCCAGCCACCCCTTAATGGAATCCTATATATGGAGAGTCCTGGAACACCCCAGGTTATACTCACTTCACTTTGAGCTTTCCTGCCAAGGTGTCCTCTGTACATAGAGCCCTGAGTGCCCCCAGCTTGCACCCCAGCCATCTGGCCAGGGCACCCTATGCACAGAGAGCTCAGTCACCTGCCAAACTGCATACTGCCTCAAACCCAGTGCCCCAACCAGGGTGCCCCCTGCATAGAGCACCTCTTTCAGTTTTGTCTGTCTTGCCAGGGTGCCCTCAACACATAGAACATTGAGACATACCAGCCTGTGTCCTATCTAACTTTAGATGCCCTAATATGACAATCACTGAATGGAAATCCCCAGGACACCCAGGCTACACCAGCCACAGCTACAGCCAGCTAGTAAATGGCACCAGGCGCACACTCTACATAGGGGAAGACCATACACAAGACCATTCCGTTACGTTTGGGAGAAGCAGCTGTTCCATTGAACCCACAGAAAAATTACAGACCATCAAGCAAGATGGGGAGACATAAGACTATGCTCCAAAAAAAGAAGAAGACAACACAGACAATCATAGGGGAAAGGAGGGAATACTGAGTGGGAGAGATCAGAGAGGGAGACAAAAAATGAGAGACTCTTAACTATAGGAAACAGAGTTGCTGGAGGGGAGGTGGATGGGGGGCAGGGTAACTGGGTGATGGGCATTAAGGAGGGCATGTGATGTAATGAGCACTAGGTGTTATATGCATTTGATGAATTATTGAACTCTACATTGAAACTAATGATGTACTATATGTTGGCTAATTGAATTTAAAGGAAAAAAAAATAGAACAAGACAAATCCTCAGAAAAATAATTAAATGAAATGGAGATAAGCAATATCCCTGATAAAGAATTTAAACTAATGATAATCAAGATGCTCACTGGGATGGAGAAAAGCAGGAAGAACTCAGCGATAGTTTCAATAAAGAGATAGAAAATATAAAAAAGAACAAATCAAACTTGAAGAATAAAATCAACCTAAAATAAAAAATACATTAGAGTGGGGGCACCTGGCTGGCTCAGTCGGTTAAGGGTCCAACTCTTGTTTTCAGCTCAGGTCACTATATCAGGGTCATGAGATCAAGCCCCATGTCAGGCTCCGCTCTCAGTGGGCAGTCTGCTGGAGATTCTCTCCTTTTCCTCCCTCCATACTCCCCCCCCCATTCTCTCTAGCTCTCTAAAATAAATAAATAAATCTTTAAAAAATACACTAGAGGGAATCAACAGTAGACTACTGAGTATATAACAATGTATCAGTGATCTGGGAGACAGGGTAATTGGAAAGCACACAAGCTGAGCTGCAAAAAGAATATGATTATATATATAATGTATTTTATTATAATTTATTATAATTAAAATATATAATATATACTATATTTTAAATATATATTTTATATTTTAAATATATATTTATATATAAAACATATATATTATATATAGTTTTTCTTTTTTTTTTTTACTTTTAAATGAGGATAAGTTAAGGGATCTCTTGAACAACACCAAACATACAAATAGTCACATTATAGTGGTCCCAGAGGACCTGAGAGAGAAAAAGCACAAGGTTGTTTGAAAAAATAATAGCTGAAAAATTATTTAACCTGGGGAAAGTAATAGACATCAAGGTCCAAGGAACACAGAGAGTTTAAGCATGATGGACCAAGGAAGTCTACATTACAACACATAATAATTAAAATGTCAAAAATTAAACATAAAGAGATGATTTTAAAAGAACAAGAGGAAAACATCAGTTTGTAAAGCATCTGCCTTTGTCTCAGGTCATGATTTTGGGGTCCTGGGACTGAGCCCTGCCTCAGGCTTCCTGCTCAGCAGGAAGTCTGCTTCTCCCTCTCCCTCTGCCCCTTCCCTCTTTCTCATGCTCTCATGCTCTCTCTCTCTCTCTGAAATAAATAAAATATTTTTTTTAAAAAGAGAGAAAAGCAAAAGTCACCTATGAGGGAAAACATACAAGGCTATCAGCTGATTTTTCAGCAGAAAGTATGCAAGCCAGAAAGAAGTGGCATGATATATCCAAAATGCTGAAAGGAAAACACCCACTTGTAAGAATATTCTACCTGGCAAGGCTATCATTCAGGATTGAAAGTGGGATAGTTTCTGAGGAAAAAAAAAAGTTAAAGGAGTTTATCACCACTAAACCAGCCTTACAAGAAATATTAAAAAGATTTTGTTAAGTGGAAAATAAATGGTCATAATTGGATGTGAGGAAATTGTGAATAAAAAGACATAAAATATGACAGCATATATATAACATGTGGAGGAGGAAGAAAAAATGAAATAAGGGTTTCAAATTTGTTTGAACTTAAGCTACCATCAAATTAATACTGACTGCTATATACTTAGGATTTTATATAAGAACCTCACAAAAAAAACCCCAAAAAGTAGATTCATAGAAAATAAAGAGAAAGAAAACCAAACATAACACTACAGAAACTCACCAATCACAGAGAAAGAGAGCAAAAGAAGAAAGGAACAGAGAACTACAAAACACACACACACACAAAGAAAGGAAACAAAAGCAAAATGGCAATAAGTACAGACCTAGCAATAATTATTTTAAATATAAGTAGCCTACATTCTCCAATGAAAACATTAAAAAAAAAAAAAAACAATACCCATATAAGTGGTTCCTACAAAAGAATCAACTCAGACCTAAAGACACAGACTGAAAATGAAAGGATGGAAAATATTTACCATAGAAATGGAAGTGAATAAAAAGCCAGAGTAGCAATACCTATATTAGGCAAAATGACCTTAAAACATACATGCTTCTAAAACTGAAGCAGGGAGAAATAGAAAATCTGAACAGACTGATTACTAGTAATGAAATTGAATTGATAGTCAAAAAACTACCAAAAATAGTCTAGTATTACCCTAATACCAAAATCAGACAAAGATACCACAGAAAAAAAGAAGAAAAGAAAACCGAAGGCTAATAATTTTGATGAACATATGTTCAAAAAGCCTCAACAAAATATTAGCAAGCCACATTCAACAATAGATTAAAATAAATCACTCAGCACATTTAAGTGAGATTTATTCTGGAGATGTGAGAATGGTTTGATATTTACACATCAACCAACATGACACACCACGTCAACCAAATAAAGGATAAAAATCGTATGATAATCTCATTGATGCATAAAAGGAATTTGACAAACTTCAGCATTCACTTATGGGAAAAGCTCTCTGAAAAGTGGGTGTAAAGAGAACATACCTCAACATAGTAAAGGCAATATAAGACAAAAGCAGAGCTAACATCATACTTAATGGTGAAAAACAGTTTTCCTCTAAGATCAAGAGCAAGACAAGGATGTTCACTCTTGCTTTTTTTATTCTACATAGAACTGGAAGTCCTAGCCACAGCTATGAGACAAAGGAAGAAGAGGTATCCATATTGGTAAAGAAGAAGTTAAAAGGTCACTATTTGCAGATGACATGATACTACACATTAAAACAAACAAACAAACAAAAAACTCCACCAAAAACCACTGGAAGTAAATGAATTCAGGAAATTTGCAGGATACAGGATTCAAAATGAATACCCAGAAATCAGTAGTGTTTCTATACACTAATAACAAAGTAGGAAAAAGATAAATTAAGAAAGTAGCTCTACTTCAAATTTCACAGAAAACCCAAAAAATACCTGGGAATAAACTTAACTGAAGAGGCAAAAGACCAGTACTCTAAAAACTATAAAACACTGGTAAAAGAAATTGAAGACAACACAAACAAATGGAAAGATAGTTATCCTCATGGGTTGAAATAATTAATATTGTTAAAATGTCCACATTACCCAAAGCAATCCACAGATTCTACGCAGTCCATACCAAAACACCAACAGAATTTTTCACAAAACTAAAACAAATAACACTAAGCTTTGTAGGAAACCACAAAAGTCCTTGAATAGCCAATGCATTCTTTAGAAAGTAGAACAAAGTTAAAGGTATCAAAATCTTAGATTTCAAGATAAACTGCAAAACTGTAGTAATTGAAGTAGTATGGTACTGCCCTCAAAATAAACACATAGATCAGTGATACAGAAGAGAAAGCCCAGAAATTAACCTACACTTATATGGTCAATTAATCTACAACAAAGGAAGCAAGAATATACAGTCTCTTGAATAAGTGATGCTAGAAAAACTGGACAGCTATATGAAAAATAATGAAACTGGACCACTTTCTTACACTATACACACACACACATACACTCACACACACAAATGGATTAAAGACCTAAATGTGAGACCTGAAACCATGAAAATCCTAGAAGAGAATAAAAGCAGTAATTTCTTTGGCATTGACCATAGCAAAGTATTTCCAGGTATGTCTCCAAAGGCAAGGGAAACAAAAGCAAAAGTAAACTTTGGGAACCACACCAAAATAAAAACATTTTGCACTGTGAAGAACATCATTAATAAAACAGAAAGGCAACCTACTGAATGGTAGAAGATATTTGTGAATGATGTATTCAATAAAGGGTTAATATCCAAACTATATAAAAAACTCATACAATGCAACACCAAAATTAATAATTAATAATAATAATAAAATGAACAAGTTGGTTAAAAGAGTAGGCAGAAGAATTGGATAGACATTTTTCCAAAGAAAACATACAGATGACCAACAGACACATGAAAAGATTCTCAACCTCACTAATCATCAGGAAATGCATACCAAAACCACAATGAGAGGTGTGCCTGGGTGACAGTCATTAAGTGTCTGCCTTTGGCTCAGGTCATGATCCAGGGGTCCAGAGATGGAGCCCTGCATTGGTCTCCCTGCTCAGCATGCTCTCTCTCAAATAAATACATAAATAAAATCTTTAAAAATAAAACACAATGAGATATCATCTTACACCTGTCAGAATGGCTAAAATCAAAAAGACAAGAAATAGCAAGCGTTAGCAAAAATGTGGAATAAAAGGAATGCTCGGGCACTGTTGGTGGGAATTCGAATTGCTATAGTCACTGTGAAAAACAGTATGGAGTTTCCTTGAGAACTTAAAACTAGAAATACCATATAATCCAGTAATTGTACTACTGGGTATTTATAGAAAGAAAACAAAAACACTAATTCAAATACATATATGCACCCTTATGCTTATTGCAGCATTATTTACAATAGCTAAGATATGGAAGAAACCTAAGTTGCCATTAGAAATGAAGAGATAATAGATAAATAAGATGTGATAATTATCACACAGTCATAAAAAAGGATGAGATTATGTCCTTTGAAACAACATGGATGGACCTAGAAGGTATTATGCTAAGTGAAATGTCAGAAACAGAAAGACAAACACCATTTGAGTTTACTCATATATGGAGTCTAAAAAAGAATTTAAAAAGAAGATTCAAACCTGTAAATACAATGGCAAGCTGATGGTTGCTAGAGGGGAGGGGTGTGGGGTGTGGGCAAAATGGGTTAAGAGGAGTGGATTAGGGAATGCGTAAGTCATGGGACTAAAAGGCAGAGCTTAAGGAATAAAAATAGAAGACTCTCAATTAAAAATCTGTTTTTTTAACATTTTAATTGAGTTACATCTTTGTTATGTTCCTTTCTGGGACTTCTAGTACAAATTTAAATATAAATTGCCAAAATTAGCTTATAAGTTTTGTTACAGATATAATGGAAATGACTTTAACATTTGATCATTAAAAATGACAGGTTAGAAGTTGATTGAATTTTCATCAATTGCAATTATCATGTTTCATTTTACCTCATAATTTTAGGCAGTGAATTACAGTCTTATAATTTTTAAATATTAAACCAACTCTTATCATATATAAAACATACTTGGTAATATATGATTTTTTGTTACAGCATTCAATTGCTAAATTTTGTGAAATACTTGCCTCAATTTTGATGAGTACAATTACACTTTGATAATATTTTTATGCTATACTTGGTTTTGATCACATGGGCCTATTAGCCTAATATAATGAAATAAAGAATCATTTGAAGTTATTTTTCTCCCCTATTTTCTGAAGAATTTTCTCTGAGATTATAAGCCTTATTTTTGTCTGTTTATACAATGCTTGGAGAAACACTAAAATAAATTAACCAGACATCACTATTTCTTTGTTGTAAATGTTAACTTATTCACTGTGTGTGTGTGTGTGTGCGCGTGTAAGTTACGATAAATACTGTTGAAGAATTTCATACACCCATTTCTTTGCACGTCAGTACATACAAACTTACCTTCACACAAACACTTTTTCTTGCATGAGTGTTTCTACTCGAGCTCATTTTAGTACCAGACCAGAGGTAGCAAGGATCATGTACTCTACACCCAGTACCCCAACAATGGCTCTGGCAGGATTTCATACATACCCAAACTACCTTGCCCTTATAAAACAGCACTAAGTTGCAATGTGTTTTTTTTTTTTAAAGATTTTATTTATTTGACAGAGAGAGACACAGCGAGAGAGGGAACACAAGCAGGGGGAGTGGGAGAGGGAGAAGCAGGCTTCCTGCTGAGCAGGGAGCCCGATGCGGGGCTTGATCCCAGGACCCTGGGATCATGACCTGAGCTGAAGGCAGACGCTTAACGACTGAGCCACCCAGGCGCCCCTAAGTTGCAATGTTTTATAGCTGCATCAAGAATTCTCTGGTGAGAGGAGGCTGGGAAAATGGCAGAGTAGAAGGACCTTCGGCTCACCTCATTCCATGGATACAAATAGATAATACTCACATCAGCATAGATAACCCAGGAAATGATCCAAACACTGGAAGAACAAACTCCACAACAAAAGGTAGAGAAAAGGCCATATCAAAGAAGTTAGGAAGGGCAAAGATACGCTTTGGGAGTGAAAGAGACCCTAAATGTGCCTGGTAGGAAGGGAGCTGATGGTGGGGAGAAAAAAACATTTTCTGCAAAATGCATAAAAAACATTTCTACACTGAGGGAGCCTTCAGGGGAAGATGAAACCCCATAATATTTAGCTTTGAAAGTGAGAGGGGCCAAATTTCCTGAGTTCTTACAACCAGTATGACTTAAAGCTGGAATTTTAAAAATCAGCAGGCTCAGTTCTGAGAGAGCCCAGAGTTGCATTAGGAAGTGGAGTCCCCGCCCTAAAAGAGACAGCGAGACAAACAGCCCATGGACATACAGCAGAGAAGCAGCAGTCTGAAAAACTCTAGGAACAGATGGGAGGGAGACTGATTTACTCTTTTCACAGCATGTCCCAGAGAGGCAGGGATCATGGGAAGACCTGCAGGACAAAGGAGGTGGCAGGCACCATTTCTATCCCCCACTGCCCAGCCTAAACACACTGCCACCTGCAGGAACTAGGCCAGCACAACATTCCTTAGCTAACCCACCTATGCTAAGCCCCACCTCCAGCCACCTAGGCAGATCTACCAGTCCCAGTCACACGTGCCTCAGACCTGCTGCTGTGAGCCCCCTTCACCTGAAGAATAGCACAAACCCAAACAACACCTGTCTCCCAACCCCCAACTTTTGCTGAATCTGAGTTCTGGCAGTTTCATTTCGTAAGCAGACCACCACACATACTGGTAAACCATGTCCCACCTAGCCAGGGGAAAAAACACTGCCTACAATAGGCAATGAGAGCTTCTGCAGACAATGGGACTGAGGGAAAAGGAGAACTGGACTCAAGGCAGAGCACACAAAAGACACAGAGGAAACACTCCATGAAGCATCAGTTCCTAGGGAACAAAAGACACTGCACTGCAGGGATCTACGAGACTTGTTCTTCACAGGGCCATTACCACCAAGAGTAAAAGATGTAGCTGATTTCCCTAACACATAGAAACAAACACAGACAGTTAGGCAAAATGAGGAGATATGTCCCAAATGAAAGAACAGGACTGAACCACAGCAAGACACCTAAGTGAAACATATTTAAGTAAAACACCTTATAAAGAATTTAAAGTAATGATCATAAAGATACTTACTGGGCTTGAGAAGAGAGTGCAGGACATTAGTGAGACCTTTTTTAAAACATTTTTATTAATTTATTTGAGAGAGAGAGCACAAGCAGGGGGGAAAGGCAGAGAAAGAAGGAGAAGCAGACTCCCCACTGAGCATGGAGCCTGGCATGGGTCTCAATCCCAGAATCCTGAGATCATGACCTGAGCTGAAGGCAGACCCTTAACTGACTGAGTCACCCAGGTGCCCCCATTAGTGAGACTACTTAACAAAGAGATAAAAAAGAATAGATCAGAGATAAATACAAAAAATAAAATAAAAATACACCTGATGGAATAAATAGGAAGACAGATGAAGCAGAAAATGAGTTAACAACTTGGAAGGCAGAGTCATGGAAAGTAACCATGCAAATGAGAGGGGAAAATATGCAAATTGAGAATAGTCTTAGGGAACTCAGTGAATCCTCCAAGGATAATAACATTTGCATTATAGGGATTCCAGAAGAAGAAGAGAAGGAAAAGGGAGCAAAAATGTAAATTGAAGAAATAATAGCTAAAAATTTCCCTAACCAGGGGAAGGAAACAGATATCCAGATCCAGGAGACAGAGATATCCCCCCCAACAAAATCAATCAAAGGAGGACCACACTAAGACACATAATATTCAAAATGGCAAAAAGCAGTGAAAAGAAAAAAAATTAAAAGCAGCAAGAAAAAAAGCAGGACAATTACATACAAGGGAACCCTTATAAGGCTATCAGCAGAGTTTTCAGCAGGAACTTTCTAAGAAAGAAAGGAAGGGTATGATATATTCATAGTGTTGAAAGGGAAAAATCTGCAGCTAAGAATATTTTATTCAGCAAGGCTATCATTCAGAATAGAAAAAGAGATAAATAGTTTCTCAGACAAAATCCAAACGAGTTCCTGACCACTAAATCAGCCCTACAAGAAAGATTAAGGAGGACACTTTGAGTGGAAAGGAAAGACCATAAGTGAGATATGAAAAGTAAAGAAAAAAAAAAAAACACAAACTCAGTAAAAAATAAGTATTTCTCTAAAAATCAGTCAAGGGATTGATTATTCATAAAATAAAAGGATGCAAAATATGACAGCATATGCCTTCAACTGAGGGGGCAGAAGAGTAAAGAATGGCTTCAAACTTAGGCAATCATAGACTGCTATATGCAGAAGATGTTGTATACAAAGTTCATGGTAACCACAAATCAAAAGCCAGTAATAGATATGCAAACATAAAGAGAAAGGAATGCATATATATCACTAAAGAAAGCCAACAAACCATGAAAACAGCAAGAATAGAAAAGATTGGGGAGGAAATACAAAAACAACCACAACACAAGTAACAGAATGGCAATAAATATGTACCTATCAATAACTGATTTGAATGTAAATGGACTAAATGATCCAATCAAAAGACACAAAGTGATGACAGTGGATAAACAAACAAGACCCTCTATATGCTGCCTACAAGAGACTCATTTCAGACCTAAAGGAGCATGCAGATTGTAATTGAGGTGAAGGAGAAATATTTTGTCATGCAAATGGATGTGAAAAGAAAGCCAAGATAGCAATATTTATATTGGACAAAATAGAATTTAAAATAAAGACTGTAACAAGAGACAAAGAATGGCACTATATGATAATAAAGGAGACAATCTGACAAGAAGATATAAAATTTGTAAATATTTAAGCACACAACATGGGAACACCGAAATACTAAAACAGTTAATAACAAATATAAAGGAAATAATCAATAGTAATACAATAATAACAGAGAATTTTAACACCTCACTTACATCAATGGATAGATTATCCAAACAGAAAAACAGCAGTAGCTTTAAAAAGACCCACTGGACAAGGTGAATTTAACAGACATATTCAGAACGTTCCATTCTCAAACAGTAGAATACACATTCTTTTCAATTTACCATGGAACATTCTCCAGAATAGATCGCATATTAGGCCATACACAACTCTGAATAAGTTAAAAAAGATTGAGATCATATAATACATTTTTTTTTTCTGAACGCAATACTATAAAACTGGAAACAATGATAAGAAAAAAATCTGGAAAGACTACAAATACATGGAGATTAAATAAAATGCTATTAAACAATGAATGGGTCAACCAAAAAATTGAAGAAGAAATCAAAAGAAACAAATGAAAATGTAAAGAAAATGGTCCAAAATCTTTGGGAAGTAGCAAAAGCGGTTATAAAAGGGAAGTGAATAGAAATAAAGGCCCAACTCCAGAAGCAAGAAAAATCTCAAATAAACAATATAAAATAGCACCTAATTGGCCTACAAAAGAAGAACAAATCAAACACAAATCCAGCAGAAGAAACAAAATAACCAAGATTAGAGGAGAAATAAATGACATAGAAATAAAAATAAATAGAAATAAAACAAAACAAACAGCAATAGAACAGATCAAAGAAGCCAGAAGCTAAAACAAAAACAAAAACAAAACAGGACCTGGTTCTTTCAGATGATCAACAAAATTGATAAGCCTTTAGCCAGATTTATTTAAAAAAAAAGAAAGGATTCAAATAAACACAATTACAAATGAATGAGGAGAAATAACAACCAACACCACAGAAAAACAAAAGTTTTTTATCAGAGTGTATTATGAAAAAATATATGCCAAACAAATGGACAACCAGGAAGAAATGGGTAAATTCTTTGAAACACATAAACTACCAAAACTGAGGCAGGAAGAAATAGAAAATTTGAATAGACCAATTACTGGCAATGTAATTGAATAAAAAAACTCCCAACAACAAAAGTCCAGGACGAGGCAGCATCACAGATGAATTCCACCAACTATTTATTTATTTATTCATTCATTTATTTATTTATTATTTTCTTTTATGTTATGTTAGTCATCATACAATACATCATTAGTTTTTGATGTAGTGATCCATGATTCATTGTTTTCATGTAACATCTACCAAACATTTAAAGAAGAGTTAATATCTATTCTTCTTAAACTATTCCAAAAAAAACACAAGAAGGAAAATTATCACATTAATTCTATGATGACAGTTTTACCTGTTACCAAAACCTGATAAAGACACCACAAACAAACAAACAAACTAAAACATCAGGCCAATATCTTTCATGAACATAGATGCAAAATCCTCAACAAAATACTAAAAACTGAATCGAACAATATATTATAAAAAAATAACTCACCATGGTCAAGTAGGATTTATTTATGGGGTGCAAGAGTGGTTCAATATTAGGAAATCAATCAACATGCTGCATCACATTAATAAAAGAAAGGATAAGAACCATATGATCCTTTCAATAGATGCAGAAAAAGCATCTGACAAAGTTCTGCATCCATTGATGTTAAAAACCCTCAATGAAGTAGATTTAGTGGGAAAATACTTTAATATAATAAAAGCCTTATATGATAAACCCCCATAGCTAACATCATACTACTTAGTGGTGAAAAACTAAGAGCTTTTCCTCCATGATCAAGAAGATAAGGACATCCACTCTAACCCCTTTCATTCAACATAGTATGTGATGTTCTAGTCACAAGAATTAGAAAGCAAAAGAAAATAGAAGAAAATACCAAATTGGTAACACAGAAATAAAGTTTTCACTATTTGCAGATGACATGATAGTATATATAGAAACCCCAAAAGGCTCTATGAAAAACTACTCTAATTGATAAATGAATTCAGACAAGTCACGGAACACAAAATCAACATGTAGAAATCTGTTGCATTCCTATACATTAATAATGAAGCCCCAGAAAGTGAAATTAAGAAAAATATCCAATTTAAAATTGCACCCCAAACAATAAAATATCTAAGAATAAACTTAACCAAAGAGATAAAATACTTGTAATCTGAAAATTATAAAACATTGATGAATGAAGTTCAAGAAGATGCGAAGAAATGAAAGACATACCATGCTCATTGATTGGAAGAACCAATATTGTTACAAAATTTCTACTACCCAAAACAATCTACAGGTTAAAAGCAATCCCTATCAAAATACCAGCAATATTTTTCACAGGGGTAAAACAATCGTAAAATTTGTATGGAATCACAAAAAACCTCAAATAGCCAAAGCAATCTTGGAAAAAATAGCAACACTGTAGGCATTAAAATTCCAGAATTTGAGTTATACTACAGAAGTGTTGTAATCAAAACAGTATGGTGCTTGCATAAATATAGACACTTAGATCAATGGAACATATTTGAAAACCAAGAAATAAACTCACAATTACATGGCCAGTTAATCTTTGAGAAAGAGAGAACGAATATACAATGGGAAAAATATACAATGGGTCTCTTTCACAAATGATACTGGTAAAACTGGAGAGGTACATGCTAAAGAATGAAACTGCACCACTTTATTTCACCATACACACACACAAAAAAACAAATTAAAAATGGATTAAAGACCTAAGTGTGAGACCTGAAAGCATAAATATCCTAGAAGAGAACACATGCAGTAATTTTTCTGCCATCTGTCATAGGAACGTTTTTCTAGATATGTCTCTTGAGGCAAGGGAAACAAAAGGAAAAATAAAATACTGGGACTACATCAAAATAAAAGGCTTCTGTACAGTAAAAGAAACAATCAACAAAACTAAAAGGCGACCTACTGAATGAGAGAAGATACTTGCAAATGGCATATCTGATAAAAGGGTAGTATTCAAAATGTATAAAGAACTGATGCAAGTCAACACCCAAAAAACCAAACAATCCAATTAAAATGAGCAGAAGACTTGGACAGACATTTCTCCAAAGAAGACATAAAGATGGCTAACAGACACATGAAAAGATGCTCAGCATCACTGATCATCAAGGAAATGCAAATTAAAACTACAATGAGAGATCACCTCACACCTGTCAGAATGGATAAAATCAACAGGACAAGAAAGAACAAGTTTTAGTGAGGATGTGGAGAAAAAGGAACCTTCATGCACTGTTGGTAGGAATGCAAAGTGATGCAGCTACTGTAGAAAACAGTATGGAAGTTCCTCAAAAAGTTAAAAATAGAACTACCCTATTATCCAGTAATCACACTATTGGGTATTTACCTAGATGATAGATGATAGATAGATAGATAATAGATAGATAAATAGATAGGAGCTCAATTTCAAAGGGATACAAGCATCCCTATGTTTATTGAACCATTTTTTTTACAATAGCCAAATTATGGAAGCAGCCAAAGTGTCCATTGATATATGAATGGATAAAGAAGATGTGGTATAGATATACAGTGGAATATTATTCAGCCATAAAAAGAATGATATCTTGCAATTTGCAACAACATGGATGGAGCTAGAGATTATAATGCTAAGCAAAATAAGTAAGTCAGAGAAAGACAAAATATGATTTCACTCATATGTGGAACTTAAGAAACAAAACAAATAAAAAAAGAGACAAACTAAGAAACAGATGCTTAGCTATAGAGAACAAACAGGTGGTTACTGGAGGGAAAGCGGGTGGGGGATGAGTTAAACAGGTGATTGGTGTTAAAGAGAGTACTTGTGATGAGCACCGGGTGCTGTATATAAGTGATGAATCACAAAATTCTACACCTGAAATTAATATATATTATATAAATCATTTTACCTAGACTAAGAAAAAAAAACAGAACAATCTTAAAATGAGAAATGAAAGAGAAGACATAACTAATGCCACAGATTTGCAAAGGATAGTAAGAGAATACTATGAACAATTACTTCCAACAAATTGAATAACCTAGAAAAAATGATAAATTTCTAGAATTATACAACCTACCAAGACTGAATGAAAAATAATGAAGATATGAAAAGACCAGTAATGAGAAGAAGATTCAAACGGACATGGCTAATTTATCTTGAGAAATGTTCCAGGTAATATTGCAAAGCACATATAATATTGTTAAATGTTAAATACATATTGACTGCTTAGTATTTGATCATCTTATTGGTTTGAAATACATATCGACCACTTAGAATTACTCATTTATTTCCTGAATCAATTAATGTTTATATACAACTAATAGTTCTCAGGCACTCTTACAGATATTGGAAATACAATAATAAATAAATAAAACATGAAAATCCCTTTCCCAGTGTGATGTGTCTCATATGCCACTAAGTAAAACATACTCAGCCAGCAACAGAGATACAAAAATAAACAGTGCAGTCATTATAAGTGTCCTTAAGCAGCACAATGTCCTCTGGGAAAGATAATTCATCACCGAATTTCAATACTGTGATACATGTTAAAATAATAGTGGACACCACTTGATGTTGAATTTGAATAATCTGAATTATTCACAGAAGCACTGGGTGCTATATGTAAGTGATAAATCACTAAATTCTACTAATGAAACTAATATTGTACTACATGTTAACTAACTAGAATTTAAATAAAAATTTGGGGAAAAAAAAAAGGACTGACAACAAACCAAGGAAGAGGGTGGCAAAAGGGCATCTAAATTTGCCACAAAGGTTTTTTGTTTTGTTTTGTTTTGTTTTTATCATATTTGTCTTTTTCTTGATTCTGCAGTCATGGGGTGGCTAAGCATTTTATTTTTTTTCCCAGAGATTTGATAACACTGTTCCAACCATTTACACTAGTTTTCAATGTTTATATTGAAGAACATAAACTTATTGCTGCCTACTTTGTTACCTTGCTGATGTCACTCCCAGACACAGTCATATTCTGACCTCTTTGCCTGTTTGACCGAACTGGTAGCTTTAAAATTTTTGTAAAGCTATATTTCAGTTTTCTTTTCTTTTCTTCTTAATTTAATTAGTGCTTACATCACCTAAATATTTTGTTCCATCATTTTATTGTTTATCACTGTATTAAATAATCCATTTTTTCTTAAACTTTATTGGTGCAAATAATGTCAAAAATATAGAGATTAATTTTTTGCAAAAATTGAGAGTAAATTTTTTTAGATATGCTTTTTCTCTAAATTTTGAGTAGAAATTTAACTTTATATTTGAGCATAAAACATTATGTAGGTTTAGGCCATTTAAGGGGGCACCTTTAAAGTTATATACATATATATAATGTGATTTTTTTGTATTAGTTTTATGTCATTTATTGTTAAGTCAATTCTTACAACAATAATATAATATATGCTATTATTTTAATTTTAGACATTAGAAGACTAAACAAACTTTAAGTATTTGGACCAAATTTACACAGTAACAATGTGACCATACTAGAACTCAACACAAAATTATGTTTCAAAATCAAATCCAATTAAACAAGCAGGCATTCTGACTCTCAAAATTTTGGTTGCTATTTCTTTACTCATCTTTAAATGAATATTGGTTTATTCAATCATGACACTTTTTCAAAATTCTTATGCATATATATTTCTTGTCTTCCAATATCATATATACATCCTCTTTCTAGAACATAAAGTTGGATGGCTGGTTGATGTAAGTTTACATTAGCAGCTTAGTGATCTGTAAGCCTAAGGGGCTTGGAGAAAAAATAACGGGTCACAGACAGACAAACAGATAAAATCTCATTTGAAAAAAAAAAAAAAGTGTAGTCTTGAGTTGACTAGCTGAATTCATTTCTAAAGGTTCTGAAAGGTAAAATAAATAAATCTCTGATAGTTGCCTGCTGGCTATCCCTTCTCTGAATATTCAGCAGGGGCTTTACATTTCTGTATTGCATCTGAGGCATAGAAATAGGAGCATAACTGCTGCAGATTTTAAATTCAGTAGAGACTTGAGACCTGAAAGAGCCCTCTGTAATTTAAAACTTAAATACCAAATGAGATAAATCATTTGAAGGTAATATTTCAAAAATCAAATCAAATCAAATTTACCATTTTAATATGGGACTTTATTTATATTAAATTCAAACATACATTGATATTTACAGAGAAAAAAAATATTGGAGAATCATGTAACAGAAAGTGAGAATTTATCTCAAGCAGAGTTATCAGATTTAAAATCAAGGGGTTGTACAAGAATTTGGCTTTGGAATAATTAAATGAACAGGAAAATGGGAGGAGTAAGGACTGCTTTAGAATTTATGTATGCCTGGGTGGCTCAGTTGGTTGAATGTCTGACTCTAGACTTTTGCTCAGGTCATGATCTCAGGGTCATGAGATGGAGACCCATGTTGGGCTCCATGTTCAGTATGGAATCTGCTTGAGATTCTTCCTCACCTGCTGCTTCTTCCCCTACTTTATAAGTAAGTAAGTAAATAAATAAATACATATATTTTTTAAAATATATGTATGCAATACGTGCCCTCAATACCCATCACATATTGCATGGAGCACTGGGTGTTATACGCAAACAATGAATCATGGAACACTACATCAAAAATGAATGAATACTGGATGGTGACTAAAATAACAATTAAAAAATTTAAAAATAACAGTTTTCAATTTTAATGAAATTAAAAAAATAAAAATAAAAAATGAAAATAAATGTATGTAGGAATGTTCATATGTAATTTTAGTTCTATTAATTCTCTAAAAGATTTTAAGACCCCACCTGAACACTGGAACTACTTCAGGAAATACTGGTTTAGAATATATGTATAGATATTGAAGACCATATCTTCATGTATGTTTCTCCCTTATGTAAAAATTGAAACATTTACATAATTACATCACTAAGAATGATTTTGTTATCAAGCATGCAAATCATTGAATTCTGTAAAAATATCATTTTTGAGGTCTTAAATTTATTAGCATACCTATATATTTACTGGAGGCATCTCTCAGGGATCCTTTGACTTTCTCATTTCGAAGACTATAGATGAAAGGGTTCAGCACTGGTGTTCCAATGGTGTTCAGCACTGTGGCAAATTTGTTAATGCTTATTGCATTGCCTTTCTTTGGATGAATGTAGAGGAAGATGGAGCTCCCATAATGCAGTGTCACTACAGTGATATGTGAAACACAAGTACAGAAGGCCTTCTGCCGTCCCTGCACAGAGAGAATTCTAAGGATGGTAATAAGAATGCAGATGTAAGACACTCCTGTCAGGAGCAAGGAGCCCAAGAGCAACACAGCAGAGGAGATAAAGTCAGCCAGCTCAGCCAGAGAGATGTCCGCACAGGCCAGCTGCAGCACGGGGGGCTCTGTCACAGAAGAAATGATGGGTGTTATTTGGCCAACAAAAAATTAATGGGGCAGTTAAGATGGACGGCATCAACATTGATAAAAATGCACCTAAATAGGATCCCAGAAGCAACAATATGCATGTCTGTTTATTCATGATGATGGCATACCTCAGTGGGTTGCAAATGGCAATGTATCGATCAAATGACATGACGGCCAGGATGAAGAATTCTGTGGATCCCAGAAGGAAGTAGAAAAAAGACTGAGTAAGACATCCCACAAAGGATATTGCCTTGGTGAGGGAAAATGTGTTCGCTAGCATCTTAGGCACCACTGTGGAGGTGATGGCAACTTCAAGGAAAGAAAGATTAGCTACAAAGAAATACATGGGTGAATGCAGACGGTAGTCACCACACACCAAAAGGCTGATCATGGTGTTGCCAATCAGAGATGTCATGTACATGAGCAGGAATGCAGAAAAAAGAAGAATTTCTACTTCTTTCTCATTCTGAAACCCTAGAAGAATAAACTCAGTGACTCTGGTCTTGTTTCTGTGATCCATAATGTTGCCACTTCCACCTGACATAATAAAAAAGATAAGTTCGTGGTCAGTCTTTGCAACTCAACTTTGGAAGTATCCTACCTATAGCAATTAATCATCTTTCTCTTTGTGGAGGGAAGATAATGGAAAAAATTAAACAAATTACTTTTTTTCCAGTGTATAAACAAGTCCTGAGATGAATTGTGCAAGACAGTTCTACAGTAAGATTGTGACAACTGTTCTTTTGAAAGACCAGTGAGACTCCCCTCTATGTAGGGACTCCAAGACTAAAGTTAGCTGTTCACCAGTCATGTGATCAGATGAGTAGTGCCCTTTGGGATAGACACACCACAGTGACCTTAATTCATTCAGATGTAAAGGCATTCATTCAGAGTGATGGCAGAGTTGCAATCAAGTCTAATTCTATATTAATATATATGTACAAAAATAGCTTTTAAAAGTTATTTTATTGTCACTGAGAAGAAAAAGTATTAAAAACAAGAACAACAACAACAAGACTATACATGATCAGTAATAGGTTCATGACTCCTGAGTTACAGGTTCCAACCTCTGTTACAGTTAAATTGATCACCAAAAAAAGTAAAGTCAGTCTCATGTAATCTTTATATAGAATCACATTTCATAGTGAATAAGATGTTTACAGGTCTTTTTTTTTTTTTATTCTTACGATAATCCCCATACATTACATCATTAGTTTTAGATGAAGTGTTCCATGATTACAGGTCTTTTAAGAGTAAGAAAAAGAATCAAACATATGACTTTATCACTGTTGATTATATTCATCTTGGAATTCAAACACAGCAAACATTAGGGAAGAAGGACAGAACAACTGAATTTTTGAATTTGACTAAGAGAAGCAGCAAAGCCTAATTTTATACAGTTCATATTACAAATCAAAATAAAAAGTACAGAGAAAACAGGACCATTCTTGGAGAGGAGTTTTTTTGTTAAATTAAGGTTTGAATTAGGGAGTGATTTCAAATCTCAGATGATAAGAAACACAAATTTGTTATTGATAGGTGTTTGAAAGGCTAATTAAGTGGAATTTCTATTGCTACTCTTCAATAGATGTGATGGGTGAATGTGGTAGAGATTAGCTAAAATTTATATCATGGAAGGGTCAATGTTGGAAATAAGACAAGATCTTGTGTCTTTTAATTTAGGTTTTGTTCAGTTTTTTTTCTGACCCAAAATATTTATTTATTCTTTCACTAACATTTATTCATATATATTTACTTCACAATGTGGAAGCAAGTGAGAATACAGATAAATTTCTGAATTATGTGTATTATTTATATTATGATAGAAGATAAAATAATTGGATCAAGGCTGGGAGTTTACACTGTGATTCTTTATAATGACTATTCCTAATATAATAACACAAGTTCAATATTTTAGTTAATGGGAACTAAATTTCTTAATGTGGTGACATGGTATGAAGGGCTACAATTTACTTTCCTATAATCACAAAAAGGAAAGGAAATATTGATGGATTTGGTGGAAAAGTAAGGTGTATTATTTGAAAGAGTCTTTCCTGTGATCTGCTAAATGATTGGTTTGACCATGGGCAATTAATGGATGCCTTGACGGCCCTAGCAATGTAAGACAAACACTAAACTCCCAAGTTGGGACGATAACAATCCTTTCAGTTAATTCCAAAACTTTGCATAAGGTTGTCAGTAAGTGAAAAACGGAGGAGAAAGAAGAAAATCAGTGATGGGGAAACATACATATATACACAAGGAAAGACCATCAATTGAAAGAGAATATTGTAAATTCTCTACTTACCTGCTGAAGTGTACCTCAGAATTTTTATGAATGTGCAAGTGCATGGTTTCAGAGTATTCCTCCTTTATAACAGCATGGTTTGGGTGCTATCCATGATTGGAATCATTTCTGTGGATTACGTTCTCCTGAAAATCTCAGAATGTTAAGAAACAATGCATGGGAGTATACAACCATGGCTATAGGAGACCTTATAAGGACTCTGTGTAGGAATGAATGATTCAAAACTATGGAGTGCCAATGATCACATGTGCAGATTATTGGAACTTAGAAACAGGAGGGAACCTTGAGTTCGTTATTGCTGCTTCTCTAGGGGCAGGGCTTCTACTGAAACAACACTCCAGAGAATAATTTAACAATTATAATTAAAGTAAAAGTTCCCCAAATTAGAAAAGAACTTGTAAACACAACTTCTATAAGAAATAGATTGAGTCTAAAAAAAAAAAAAAAAACCAAATCAGCAAAATCATGCAGATGCTTTTGTCATGAATCAATCCTTTAATTGCAGTATAATGTCATGAGATGTGTTTTCATCTTCGTCTTAATCATCATCACCATCTTCATCCTCATCACTATCATCACCATCTACATTTATTTAATACTCATTTTGTATTAGGTATTCTAAAAAGTTCAGTTTTTTTAACTTTACAAAAACCACATGATATAGATTATTATTGACATCAAACTGATTATTGATTATCAAACTGAATTGTGGTAATTACTTCACATAGTTAATAAACAAAAATATAGAAATGTAAGAAAATTATAAAAGATGAGTTTATCTAATATACATTATTTTTTTTTCAAAAAACATATTGCCAACACTTATTGACTGATATGTCCTTTGATTCACTGAGAAAACACATCTAATCCATATGCCATCAGAGGCATATAAGCTAGTCAAGAATGAAAAAGCCATAAATAAGAAATAAAATTGCATATTTTATATAGTAAATAAAAATATAATTTGGACATAAAAACAATTGAATAGTACTTTCAAAAGAAAATTCCAGTAGACAAAATGTTTGGCTTACAAATCAGCAATAAATTGCTTATTAAAACAGAAACTTTATATATCAATAATCCAATTAGCAGACATCATCATTCAGGCAGGAATGTTCATATGCAGATGAAAACCCAGGATACATCTTTTTCTTTGCATTGGGCATTTGGTACCTAATGTTCTCACATAACCCATTTTTTTCCTCTTTGCCTTTAGAATGAACTACCAAATCTTATTAATCCTCATGATATTTTTTCCTGATCTCCAAGGTTTTCCCATTTCCTGCCACATTTCCTCTCCTTTCCCTTACTGTTCATATTACAACTGTATTGAATTTTTTAAAATTTCTTCATATAGCCCAGGCTATTTTTAAATTATTATTAGCACAACTAATATTCTCACTTCCTGGACTATTCTCTTAAAATATATATATATTTAGCGTGAGAGGGGAAGGGGCAGAGGGAGTTGGAGAGAGAGAATCTCAAGCAGTCTCTATGTTGAGTGTAGAGTCTGACATGGGGCTTGACCTCAAGACCCTGAGATCATGACCTGAGCCAAAATCAAGAGTTGGATGCTTAACTGACTGAGCCACCCAGGTGCCCTTGGAATATTCTTACTACATCCTGCCATCTTCCCCAATTCAAAATCTGTGCATTCCCATAATTTGAGTTTAATCATTTTTATATGAACACATTACTAGCTTCTCAGATATGGTAGACTACCCTCTATATAGAGCCATTGCATTTTGTTTTTATAATGTTTATAACACTTCCTACTGTTTGTATTATATTTTTCTTCAGCTATTTAAACCATAATATATTATCAGGGATTGTGTTTGTGTTCCTTATGTTGTATCTCAAATATTAAGCCCATTTTCTGACTTGTAGTATCAACTCAATAACTATGTTATGAGTGGATGAATGGACAAATGAATAACAAATTCGGGGAACAAAATCATTGGGGAAAGAAGTCCAGATATATTCTGTAGGTGCTGAGTTTTTGGTACCTAGGATGCAGCAAAGTTTGAATTTGATTTATGCAGGGGAATATATAAATTTGGAATTTATGTCAAAGTAGAAGGATGAGAGTTCATGACACAGGGATGACAGGTTGTAGTCACTGAATAGATGACCAATTCTGACACTAACTGGAGTTAGCTTCAGATCACAAAGGGTGGATCAAGGCTGGGAGTTTACACTGTGATTCTTTATAATGACTATTCCTAATATAATAACACAAGTTATTATAGACTATATACAGACTACCCCACCTCATCTCAGAGGCCAATCATAACCTGATATATCTTGTCAGGTCACTAATTTCAGTCTGACTTGGCTACAAGTTGAGGGTAACTACAACCTCATCATTAGGTTTGGTAATTTGCTAGAATGGCTCACAGAAGTCAGGAATTTATTATTACTGACTTATTGCAAGGATATTTTAAAAGATAAAATTCAACAGCCAGCTGAAGAGATACCCAACAAGGTATGAAAGTGTCCCAAGCACAGTAGCTTCTATCACCATGGAGTTTGGGGTTTGTCACTCTCCCAACACATGACTATGTTCTTGTTCATCAACCTAAAGTTCTCCAAATCCCACACTTCAGGGACTTTTATGGAGGTTTCTTTACCTAGGCATGATTGATTAAATCATTGGCTATCAGTAATTAATTCACCTTCCATTCCTTCCTTTCTCCAGGGAGGTCAGTGTAGGGCTAAAATTTCCAACTCTCCAGGCACATTTTTGGCAACCAGCCCCTATCGTGTCAGTATCTAGGAGCTTTTTAAAAATCACTTCATTGACATAAATTCACCTGTGCTTCAAAGGGGCTGGTTATGAAAGCAAAAGGTGTTCTAACATCTTTATCACTGTTATTGCTTGGGGAATTTCAAGGATTTTAGAAGTTCTGCTACAGGAACTAGGATAAAGCCAAAAATACATTTCTTACTATAAGTGACAATATCACAAATACTAAAGAGAATGAAATTACTAAATGCAAGCCTAAATACAATAGTAAAGAGAAATAGAGATAATGGCTAGTGTTATCCCAACATAAAAGAATAGAGATAATGGCTAGTGTTTACTCCAATATCAAAGAAAAGCTTTCAAAGATTTACAATTAAGTATGGAGTTTTCTGAAGGCTTTTGGGGGTAAAAATACATCTATTTCTAGCTTACTATCAATCTATTTTGTGAAATGTGTAAAATTTTATGAAATATTTTTATTCATCTTTGGATATTTTCATGTTTACTTTCCTTTGTTCTGTTAGTTTGGGAAATTTGAGTCAATCCTAATTTTAAAATATTCCAGGGATTTCTAGTTTCTGGTTATGCATGTAAGGAGTAACAAGTAAATAGCTGAATGAACTGAAAAAATAAACCACCTACCCAAAGCAAACAAAAACAAAAAATGTGTTCTTGGATCTGTAAGAGAGGGGAGGACAGAGGGCAAATTGCTGTCCCCAAGATTTGAGAGACAGACAAGGGAAAAAAGGGAGTCAAATAAGAAGTAGGAGGACCCACATTTCCTGATTTCAAAACATTACAAAGCTAAAGAATCAAAACAGTGTGGCCAGTTGCATAAAGGAAGGCACATAGACCTATGGGATAGGAAACAAGATCCCAGAAATAAGCCCCCATGTATACAGTCACATGACCCTCAACAATGTCAAGAAAACCCAATGGGAAAATGATGGCCTCTTCAATAAATAGCATTGTTAAAACTGGATAGAATGCAAAATGCAAAAGAAATTAGTTGGGCACTTTTCTTACAACATACAAAAAAATTAACTCAAAACAGACTAAAGACCTAAATTTAAGACCCCTCAATATAAAACTAGAAGGAAACAGGGGAAAAGCTGCATGACATTGGATTTATCAAGAAATTTCTTGGATATGACACCAAAAAGAACAAGGAAAATAAAAACAAAAATAGACAAGTGAGAATACATCAGACTAGAATTTTTCTTCACAGTAAAAACACCCAGAGTGAAAAGGCGAACTACAGAATGGTAGAAAATATTTGAAAAACAAATATTTGAAAAACATAAGGAGATAATATCCAGAATATATAAAGAAGCCCTACAACTCAACAACTAAAACACAAAATTACATGATTAAAAAGTGGTCAAAAGGGGGTTCCTGGGTGGCTCAGTTGTTAAGCGTCTGCCTTCAGCTCAGGTCATGGTCCCAGGGTCCTGGGATCAAGCCCCACATCAGGCTCTCTGCTCCGCGGGAAGCCTGCTTCTCCCTCTCCCACTCCCCCTGCTTGTGTTCCCTCACTCACTGTGTCTCTCTCTGTCAAATAAATAAAATCTTAAAAAAAAATGGTCAAAAGAACTAAGTTGGACAACTAATGCTACCTGAGTTCAAGACTTAACTATAAAGATTTATTAATCAAGACAACATGGTATTTGCAAAAGAAGAGATAAATAGACCTGTGGAAGAAAATAGATCAGAAATAGGTCCTCATAAATATATAATAAATATATAATATAATCAACTGATCTTTGACACAGGCAATGCAATAGAGCAAAGACAATCTTTTAACAAATGGTGCTATAACAACTGGACATCTGCATGCAAAAGAAAAAAAATATTCTAGATGCTGACTTTACACCCTTTAAAAAATTTACTTAAAATGGACCATAGACCTAAATATGGAAAACTATTAATCTTCCAGAACATAGGAAAAATCCTAGATGATACTGATTATGGCAACGGAATTTTATTTTAGTTTTAGTTTTTATTTAAATTACAGTTGGTTAACACATAGTGTAATATTAGTTGCAGGTGTATAATTTAGTGATTCAACACTTCCATACAATACCCGATGTTCATCACAAGTGCACTCATTAAATCCTATGACATATTTTACCCATCCCCCCAACCATCAGTTTGTTCTCTAGATTTAAGAGTCTGTTTCTTGGTTGGTCTCTGTCTTTTTTTTTTTTCCTTTACTCATTTGTTTCTTAAATTCCACATATGATTGCAATCATATGATATTTTTCTTTCTCTGACTCAAAGATTTCAAATGGCCTGTCTTCATGGGCATTTTCAGCTCAGTTACTTTATTTTTCAGGTTCAGAATTAGTTTGGTTCTTTTTTATAGTTTCTCTCTCTTAGTTGATATTCTCATTTTGCTCATGCAATGTTTTCCTGACTTGTTTACCTAGATGTGTTCCCTTTAATTAATTGAGCATTTTTTTGAAGAATATTTTAAATTCTGGGTGCCTGGGTGACTCAGTTGGTTAAGCGACTGCCTTCGGCTCAGGTCATGATCCTGGAGTTCCTGGATCGAGTCCCGCATCGGGCTCCCTGCTCGGCAGGGAGTCTGCTTCTCCCTCTGACCCTCCTCTCTCTCATTCTCTCTCTCTCAAATAAATAAATAAAATCTTTTTTTTAAAAAAAGAATATTTTAAATTCTTTGTCAGAAATATTATAAATAGGCTTTTCTATAGGGTTGGTGTCTGTAGTATTATTTTGCTCCTTTGAGGTGGCCTTATGTTCCTTTTATGTATTGTGATCTATTAATGAGATTTGGACATTTGAATAAACAATCAGCTCTTCCTTGTTTATATACTGTCTTTATACAATTGAAGACCACCATTCTTCTCAGCTAGTGAAATATTTTCTGATTTCTTGTTCCCCCTGGTGTCTGCTTGCAGAACTGTAGCTATAAAGTGTTTTTCAGTGGCTTCCAAATTCTGCTACAGGTCCCATAAGCACTCTTAGTGACTCTATACATAAACCAGTCCCTTGGACTACCCCCAGACAAATAGAATATTGAATACAGAGTCCTCTCTTTGTTTCAATCCCAAGAGAGGAACTCTGGTATGGGAGGTTGCTCCCCATTTCACTGCTCTGCAGGGGCAAGGGAGTGTCATGGAGACACATGCAAATGCTGTAAAATTTTCTTGAATCCCTTCATGGTTTTACACTGGCCTGTGTGCTCTGTCTTCTTAACTTGTCTCTAGAGCTCTCAAAGTTATTCTGGTGCCTATAGCTTTACTAACTTGCTGTCTCTTGCAGGGCAAAATCTTAACAAATAACACTGGGGTACACTGGGCAAAGTGCACAAGGGGTTCTTTGTATGATTTCTTTAAACATTTTTTAATTAAAATATTTAACTAAAAATGGGTATGACTACAAAACTACTCTTTCATGTTAACCATCAAGGTAGATGATGTTACATTTGGATTGGAGGGAAAAGTTTATAAGCAGGATATGGCAAATGTTTCTTCATTTGGAAGGCGTCCATAAAAAAGGGATTCCTTTAAAAAAGTTCAAGTGAAGTGTATATATACATGTTGTGTGTGTGTCTGTGTGTGCATGTGACTTCAACAAATTCTACTAAAAACAATCCAGTGAATAATTATGATTGGAGTTAAATTACTCAGATTTGCCAGTGGAGGTGGCATGGCCAGAAAGTACAAATATGAAAAATGACTACTAAGGTCTTCTACAAAGCATTTTTAGAGGGCTCATTTTGTAGTCACAGACTGACAACACTTGAAAAATGTAAACAAACAAACAAAAATTGCAAGGAACGTGAAGAATCAAGGAAACCTGCCAATGCCAAAAGCTAACACTAATCCTCAAGTAATTAAACTTAAAGACAGAAAATGTAGTTATCTAGCAGATACAGAATTTCAAATAGCTGTTTTGAGGGGCACCTTGGTGGCACAGTTGGTGGAGCATCTGACTCTTGGTTTTGGCTCAGGTTGTGATGTCAGGGTATGAGATTGAGCCCCATGTGGGGCTCAGCACTCAGTGCAGAGTATGCTTAAGACTCTCTCTCCTCTGTGCCCCCCATGCTCTCTCTCTAAAATAAATACATAAATTTTGAAAAAAAAATAGCTGTTTTGAGGGAACTCAAGAGCTACAAGAAAGCAAAAAAAGACAATTCAATGAAATCAGGAAGACAATATATGGAAGAATAGTACTTTTGTAATGATACAGAATTCATAAAAGAGAAACAGAAATTCTGCAGCTGAAGATTTTAGTAAGTGAAATGAACAATGGAATAAACAGCATCTAAAGCAAAGTCTACAAAATGGAGGACAGAATTAGTGGGCTACAGAATCGGAACTTGGAAGTAACCCAATCAGGAGAAAAAATTTAAAAAGAAATAAAAAGAAAAAAAAACAGAAAAGGAGTGAAGAAAGACTACAGACGTATGGAACACTAACAAATAAAATGTACAAATAGAATCACTGGAGTTCTGGAAGGAGAACAGAAGGGGGCAGAATGTTTACTTAAAATAATAAATAATAATAATAATAATAATAATAATAATAATAATAATTTCTGAGAACTTATCAAACCTGTGAAGACAATTGGACATCCAGGTTCACAAAGCTAATAGATCATCCTATTATATCAATTCAAAACAATCTTCTCTAAGACATAAAATGATGAAACAGTCAAATATCAATGAAAAAAGATAATCTTAAAAGCAGCCAAAGAAAAATATATTGAAACCATGAGGCTATCAGTGGATTTCTTGGCAGAAACCCTAAAGGCAAAAGAGAACTGAATGGCATATTCAAAATGTTGAAAGAAAACAATTTCCAGACAAAACTGCTCTATCTGGTAAAGTTATCCTTTAGATACAAAAGGCAAATAATTTCAGACAAAAGTTGAGGCAAGTTCATCACCACTAGATGTGCCTTGCAAGAAATGCTGAGGGAGTTCTTCAGGATGAAATAAAAGGACGATTATCAGTGACATGAAAACATATCAAAGTATAGAACACACAGGTGAAGATAAGTATACAGTTACATTTAGAAACCACTAATACTGTAATAAGATTTTGTTTTATCAACTTAAGTAAATTAAAGGAAAAGCATTATTTTTTTAATTCTTATTTTAAATCCAGTTAATTAACATACAATGTTATATTAGTTTCAGGTGTACAATACAGTGATTCAACCGTTCCGTACATCACCGGCTGCTCATCACAAGTGCACTCCTTAATCCCTATTATTTATTTAGCTCATCAACCACCCTCTTCCCTCTGGTAACTATCAGTTTGTTCTCTACAATTAAGAGTCTGGTTCCTGATTTGTCTCTATTGTTTTTCCCTTTGCTTGTTTGTTTTGTTTCTTAAATTCCGCAGATGAGTGAAATTTCAATAGAAACAGTGCAAGTGAAAAATAGTATTTTCTTTAAAGTACTAAATTTTAATAATAAATATGGAATTATTGATCTAGCAAAGTTTTCCAAAAACAGATGCAAATACAGAGACTTATTCAGTCATACAAATGCTAAAATAATTCATCACACATGAAGTACAAGACATTTGAAAAGATGTTCTCCAAAGCGGAACCTTCTTACACTGTTGGTGAGAATGCAAACTGGTTCATCCACTGTGGAAGCAGTATGGAGGTTCCTCAAAAAGTTAAAAATAGAACTACCCTATGATACAGCAATTGCACTACTAGGTATTTACCCCAAGAATAGAAAAATACTGATTTGAAGGGATATATGCACAGCAATGTTTATGACAGCATTATCTACAATAGCCATAGAGCCTATTGACTGATGAATGGATGATGTGATGTATATACAATGCAATATCACTCTATCATCCTCAGTCATCAAAAATAATGAAATCCTTCCATTTACAAGGGCATGGATGGAGCTAGAGAGTATTAGGCTAAGCAAAGTAAGTCAGCCAGAGAAAGACAAATACCATGATTTCACTCACATGTGGAATTTAGGAAACAAATGAGCAAAGGGGAAAAAGAGAGACAGGCAAGCCAAGAAACAGACTCTAAACAGTAGAGAACAAACTGAGAGTTACTGGAGGGTTGGTGGGTGGGGAGATGCGTTAAATAGGTGATGGGGGGGGATGCTCCTGGGTGGCTCAGTCTGTTGTCTGCCTTTGGCCCAGGTCATGATCCCAGGGTTCTGGGATCAAGCCCCACATCAGGCTCCCTGCTCAGTGGCAAGTCTACTTCTCCCTTTCCCTCTGCCCCTGCTTGTGCTCTCTCTCTCGCTCACACTATCTCTCTAAAATAAAAATATATATATATAGGTCATGGGGATTAAGGAATGAACTTGTTGTGATGAGCACAGGGTTTTGTATGGAAGTGTTGAATCACTGCATTGTACCCCTGAAACTAATATTACACTATATGTTAACTAACCAGAATTTAAGTAAAGACTTAAGAAAAAAAAAATAGACCTATTTTGTTAATTGTTTTGTGTGCACTTGAGGTGAATTCTACATTTTGTTGTCCTTGAATGGAATACTGTAAATGCCAATAAGGTCAATTTGAGAAAAATAAAAGTTCTCTAATTTTGAGGAAACTATAGCAGATAGAGGTCAGGATCTATAAAAGGAAAGAATGAAAAATGAGAAAAGTAGAAATAACTATATTTTAATATTTACATCTTCAGAAAACAATGGGATGTTTAACACAAAATGAGTAACATAGTAATGTGGCTTTCCTAATTTAAGTAAAAGGGAAATGTATATCAAGTATAGGGCAAAATCCAGAATATGGGGAAATGGAAGTAAATTACTTGCATTCTTTTTAACTGTACCTGAAGTAATATATTACTTGAAATTAGACTATGAAGGATGAAATATGTGTACTATAAACATTTTACTTAAGAATCTATCAGGCAATAAAATGTAATCACACAAAACATTTAATCAAAACGAGGCCAAAATAATAGGAAAAAAGGAAACACAAAACACATAGGTCAAATAGAAAATAAACATAAATGTGGTATATTTAAGTGCAAAAATATCACTAATAACATTAAATATAAGTGGCCCGAGGGACACAACTAAAAGACAAAGGTTGTTGGTCCACCTGGGTGGCTGTCAATTATGTGTCCACCTCTTAATTTCAGCTCAGGTCATGATCTCAAAAACAACAACAACAAAAAAGGTTGTTAAATTAGATAAAAATAGACATGATAAAAATAAATATGACCTGGAGTTCCTGCGTGGCTCAGTTGCTTAATCATCTGAGTCTTGGTTTCGGCTCAGGTCATGATTTCACGGGTCATGGTATCAAGCCCTGCATCGGGCTCTGTGCTCAGTGGGGTGTCTGCTTAAGATTCTCTCTCTCCCTCTGCCCCTTCCCCCACTTGCTTGTTCACTCTCTCAAATAGATAAGTAAATCTTAAAAAAAAAGTTTAAAAAATAAAATCAACAAATAAACATGACCCAACTATATTTCGTCTATAAGAAACTCACTGTATAGAAACAAACTTACTAAAAAGAAAAGGATGGAAAAATATACCATGCTAATAATAATACCCGAAAAGCTGGTGTGGCTCAGGAATAAAGAGGGCCATTTCAAGATGATCAAAGAAACAATTTATCAAAAAAAAAAAAAAAAAGAGAGAGAGAGAGAGAGAGAGAGTGTAATCCTAAATGTTTATGTACTGAATAGACAAGATTCAAAATACATGGAGGGAAAACAAAACAAAACAAAACGGATAGACCTGGAAGGCAAAACAGACCAATCTATGATTACAAATATTTCAATATCTAGTAATTGATAAAAGTACAAAGATGAAAGTCAGTGAGGATACTGTAGACTTACACAAAATTCTTATACTTAGTAAACATTCCACAAAGCAATGGCAGAATACATAGCTTACTCAATTTTTCATAGATTGTTTACAAATATAGACATTTTTTTTGCCATAAAATTAAGTGACATATGAGCCAAATATAAAGCATTGATCTAGTTTTGATCTTATTTAGCATGAACCTACTGAAAATACCATGAGATGATTAAGGAAATTTAAATAGTTACTGAAATATTAAGGAATGATTGTTAACTTTATTGGCAATAAAACTGTGGCAGTGGTTTTATATATATATTTTTTATTTTGTAGATACACAATGAAATACTTAAGGAGAATTTATATTGAAGTACCACCTAACAAGCATATTTGTTTACTATTATTATTATTTTAATCTTCTGGTTTCCCTTAGCCTGTACTCAAAAGAAGCCTGAAACCCAGAACTTCATATTGACAGCGGACAGAGCTCTAAGGGAAGCTACGCATTTCTGTCCTGAGAAGTGAAATACAGTACTGTTCAGGTCACGGTGAGTGGGGGAAATTCTTTTTTTTCTTTTTTAATTTTCTTTTTTGTCCCAGTGCCTAGGCAATCCTGCAGCACCAGTGCCAACAATGCATGTACAGTGGGATACACGCAGAACACTTCTCTTTGAATACAGGATCTCTGATCCCAATAGTATGGGAAGCAAGCATTACTGTTGGTCTTTTGTTTCACACTCTCTCATTGCTTGGAAAGGAGACAGACACAGTCATGGGAAGTGCACATCAGAGCAAGGTAACTAAAGTCCCAATTGCTAGTAGGAAAACCAGGAAAAGACCCCCTAGGAACATAAAAAAGGTACAGAGGTAGCTGAAATAAGTGAGCAATACCATGAATTTGTGTGTAAACTAGGTTCATATCCAGGCTGCAGATGCCTGAGTCTAAAAGTAAAGAGAATATCCAAATCTTTGAGAACAAAAGTATGCAGAAAACTGCCACAGAGAGTCCCAACCATCCACACTGATGCACGCATGAGATAGATACCATTTTTATTTTTTTATTTTATTATGTTATGTTAATCACCATACATTACATCATTAGTTTTTGATGTAGTGATCCATGATTCATTGTTTGTGCATAATACCCACTGCTCCATTCAATATGTGCTCTCCTTAATACCCAACACCAGGCTAACCCATCCTCCCACACCAATCCCCTCTAGAAACCTCAGTTTGTTTCTCAGAGTCCATAGTCTCTCATGGTTTGTCTCCCTCTCCGATTCCCCCCCACTTCATTTTTCCCTTCCTATCTTTTTTTTTTTAACATATAATGTATTATTTGTTTCAGAGGTACAGGTCTGTGATTCATCAGTCTTACACAATTCACAGCACTCACTATAGCATATACCCTCCCCAATGTCTATCACCCAGGCACCCCATCCCTCCCACCCACCCCCCACTCCAGCAACCCTGTTTGTTTCCTGAGATTAAGAATTCCTCATATCAGTGAGGTCATATGATACATAGCTTTCTCTGATTGACTTATTTCGCTCAGCATAACACCCTCCAATTCAATCCACGTTGTTGCAAATGGCAAGATCTCATTCCTTTTGATGGCTGCATAATATTCCATTGTATATATATACCACCTCTTCTTTATCCATTCATCTGTCGATGGACATCTTGGCTCTTTCCACAGTTTGGCTATTGTGGTCATTGCTGCTATAAACATCAGGGTGCACGTACCCCTTCAGATCCTTACATTTGTATCTTTGGGGTAAATACCCAGTAGTGCAATTGCTGGATCATATGGTAGCTCTATTTTCAACTTTGTGAGGAACCTCCATACTGTTTTCCAGAGTGGTTGCACCAGCTTGCATTCCCACCAACGGTGTAGGAGGGTTCCCCTTTCTCCACATCCCCACCAACATCTGTCATTTTCTGACTTGTTAATTTTAGCCATTCTGACTGGTGAGAGGTGGTATCTCACTGAGGTTTTGATTTGGATTTCCCTGATGCCAAGCGATGTTGAGCACTTTTTCATGTGTCTGTGGGCCGTTTGGATGTCTTCTTTGGAAAAATGTCTGTTCATGTCTTCTGCCCAGTTCTTGATTGGATCATTTGTTCTTTGGGTGTTGAGTTTGATAAGTTCTTTATAGATTTTGGATACAAGTCCTTTATCTGATATGTCATTTGCAAATATCTTCTCCCATTCTGTCGGTTGTCTTTTGGCTTTGTTGACTGTTTCCTTTGTTGTGCAAAAGCTTTTTATCTTGATGAAGTCCCAATAGTTCATTTTTGCCCTTGCTTCCCTTGCCTTTGGCAATGTTTCTAGGAAGAAGTTGCTGTGGCTGAGGTCGAAGAGGTTGCTGCCTGCGTTCTCCTTTAGGATTTTGATGGACTCTTGTCTCACATTTAGGTCTTTCATCCATTTTGAGTTTATTTTTTGTGTGGTGTAAGGAAATGGTCCAGTTTCATTCTTCTGCATGTGGCTGTCCAATTTTCCCAACACTACTTGTTGAAGAGACTGTCTTTTTTCCATTGGACATTCTTTCCTCTTTGTCAAAGATGAGTTGACAATAGAGTTGAGGGTCCATTTCTGGGCTCTCTATTCTGTCCCATTGATCTATGTGTCAGTTTTTGAGCCAGTACCATACTGTCTTGGTGATGACAGTTTTTTTTTTTTTTAAGATTTTATTTATTTATTTGACAGAGAGAGACACAGCAAGAGAGGGAACACAAGCAAGGGGAGTGGGAGAGGGAGAAGCAGGCTTCCCGTGGAGCAGGGAGCCCAATGCGGGGCTCGATCCCAGGACCCTGAGATCATGACCTGAGCCAAAGGCAGATGCCTAGCGACTGAGCCACCCAGGCGCCCCAATGACAGCTTTGTAATAGAGCTTGAAGTACGGAATTGTGATGCCACCAGCTTTGCTTTTCTTTTTCAACATTCCTCTGGCTATTTGGGGTCTTTTTTGGTTCCATACATATTTTAGGATTATTTGTTCCATTTCTTTGAAAAAAAGTTGATGGTATTTTGATAGGAATTGCATTCAGTAAAGTGGCAGGATATAAAATCAATGCACAGAAATCAGTTGTATTCTGTACACCAACAACAAAACACAAGAAAGAGAAATTAAGGAGTTGATTCCATTTACAACTGCACCCAAACCATAAGATACTAGGGATAAATCTAACCAAAGAGGCAAAGTATCTGTACTCAGAAAAGTATAAAATACTCATGAAAGAAATTGAGGAAGACTCAAAGAAATGGAAAAACTTTCCATGCTCATGGATTGGAAGAACAAATATTGTGAAGATGTCAATGCTACCTGGAGCAATCCACCCATTTTTATTTTAAATCAAATTGATGTAGAAAGCAAAACCCATAGGTGGCAGGTAGGACTTATGGCTGAACCTAAGCAGGTCAGATACAAACTCAAAGATCATCTTTATCCATAGGATGTATTAAAAAGCTATTATTAATAATAGTGTTATTATTAATAGTATTAAAAAACCATATTATTCAGTTGACCAGAATATAATGCCACAACACTGTCTGACAAATAAAATAAAATGGAAAACCTTAATGTCTCAAAAAAAAATAAAAAGACAGTTAACACAGGTCATTAAAATATATTTTCAAAACATGATGAAAAATGAAGAGGCTCATCTCAACAAAGTGAAACACCTACCAGCAAAATTAATAAACCATGCTTCCTTCTCTAAGTGCCCTCAGGCAGTAAGAAGCCAATGCTATGGGGGGCCTTGTTCCCAATTAAATTAAGGTCGTTAGTAAGGAAAGCAAGAATGGACAATGAGTAGTCAACTAGTAGTCTCTGCCACAATCCCTCCTATTCCCCAGTCAAGTGGTCCTATATTAAAGGTATCTGTATCTGTACACAGATGGAGGTATGAAGACAGTATTTTTTGCCATAAAATATACCATGTATGCAAAAAAGTATCTATATGTATCATATATCGATGGATTAAAGCAAAAGTCAGTATTTCACTTGAACTATAACGCTATCAGTTCAAAAGATAATATTTTATGCATCATAACAAAGAAAAATGTTGCCAACTAATACAATGATTTCTTGTTACTGCAAATTTGTATTTCATACAAATAGAGCCTATCTCACTGAAGCTTTTACTTTCAGAAACTTGTAATGCCATCTGTGCATTATGGGGAGTTTTGAAGGTGTGAACAAAAAACCACTTGGAGGGCTCAATGTTAAGATCCTGAAAATGAGTCAGGATGATACACAATGAAGGCACATATTACTCTCGTAACTACATGAAAACTAAAGCTACTCAAATAAATTGGTTTATTTCTAAGGCAATGATAACCATATCACTTAGGAACCATCCTGCTTTCAGAAATGTTAAAATATTGGGGAGCCTGGGTGGCTCAGTCAGTTAAGTGTCTGCCTTTGGCTCAGGTCATGATCTCAGGATCCTGTGATCGAGCCCCATGTGGGGTTCCCTGCTCAGCAGGGAGCCTGCTCCTCCCTCCCACTGTGCTCTCTCTCGCAAATAAATAAAATCTTAAAAAAAAATATTAAAATATGCAAATTACTTGTATATCCAAAACCTTATTTATGAACTTTCCAGCACTGTTGGGTCTCTTGTGTATATTTCCCATAGGACACCTCTTTTCCATCATAGAGAGAACTTTCTCAAGAGAAACCACCAAATATGCAGTCATATCTTGTTTGGTCTCATTTTCAAAACCATTCTATAAATGAAATTCTAATTTTTGACTTGCTTCTTTTAATCATCGGAGCCATTCTTCCTTACCAATGTGCACATCTGCCAATGTGGTGTAGTATCCCACTGTACATATACACCGTAATTGATCAATTCTTCATTTGATGAACATGGGAGATATTTCTGTGCTTTGCTCCAGAACGCTGTTTTCTTCTGGAATACACGTAGGAGTCTCCTCAGGGTATTGACCTAGATGTGAAACTGCTAACTCTAGATGATCGTTTTTATTCTTATTACTGAAAACGTGGCTGTACTCTTCCTCCCCCCACCCATGAGTATCCTGAGTGGACACAAGTCCCATTCTTCTTTAGTCTAACAGATGTAACATCTTTGATAGTTGACCTTCAGAGGGAAGAGAATGAGGAAGGAGAAATGGAGGTGTTTCCCAGAGAACAGAATGTGACTTTCAGTATAGCCCAAGGAACCAAAGGCAGACAATGCTTAAGGCAAGGAGCAGCACTCCTGTTGGCTCCATTGAACAAAGGTTTTGAGTAGAGCTGTGTAGGAAACTAGAGTCTCGGGCTACAGCTTAGTTGATGTCACAGAATCTCTTGGGGTCATTACTATGGAACATGTAAATGAAAAAAGACAATAGTATTTATTGTGAAAAGGCAAGTCCCATTTATTCAATGCAAAAAGGAAGCTATCTGGAAATATCTCGCTCTCAATGACCCGTATCTCTTATGATGGACTCCTTGGTCACAGATGTTCTGGTACCAGTGATGCCCTCAGCACACTCTGCTGACTGCATGACGGCCTCCATGCTACTCTCCTCCACACGGCTCCTACCTTACCTACAGTGGGCTTTATTATTTCTTAGTAAAGACCCTATCTCACTGAAGCTTTTACTTTCAGAAACTTGTAATGCCGCCTGTGCATTATGGGGAGTTTTGAAGGTGTGAACAAAAAACCACTTGGAGGGCTCAATGTTAAGATCCTGGAAATGAGTCAGGATGATACACAATGAAGGTATCCCATAGACAATGAGGAAAGGAAGAGATTTTTTTTTTTTAAAGATTTTATTTATTTATTTGAGAGAGAGACAATGAGAGAGAGCAAGCACATGAGAAGGGGGAGGGTCAGAGGGAGAAGCACACTCCCTGCCGAGCAGGGAGCCCGATGCGGGACTCGATCCCGGGACTCCAGGATCATGACCTGAGCCGAAGGCAGTCGCTTAACCAACTGAGCCACCCAGGTGCCCCAAAGAAGAGATTGTTAATTTTGACCCCCACTTAATTCACTCATGGATTCTGATTCAAAAGCCTACTGATCATATCATTCCTTGCCAAAAAAAAAGCCCACAACGAAATACAAACTTCTAAGCATGGTATTTGAAGCCTGTGGCAATATGGACCCACCCATTGTAACCATCTTACCGTCTTCATGAGCATACTGTATTTCAGCCAAATACTGACTAGTGACTGTCTCTTGAATGTTTCCTCTTTTCCCCTGAGATGTGGTACTGGAAAAGCATTGCTCAAATTTTGCCCCGTGCTGTAGTTTTTATACCCTTAATACAGCTCATCTCTCTACAGAGACTGTGAGCTCCCTATGGGCTTTGTTCACCAGGCTGCACACCTCACCCTGCCCTGTCCAGAGCAAAGAATCTGACACACAGTAGGAACAAAGTCAATGTTTACTTAAAAAGTAATGAATCAGGGGCATCTGGGTGGCTCAGTTGGTTGAGCATCCAACTCTTGGTTTTAGCTCAGGTCCTAATCTCAGGGTCAGGAGCTCAGAGACCTATCAGGCTCCATGCTCAGTGGGGAGTCTGCTCAGGATTCTCTCTCTCCCTCTCTTTGCTCCTCCCCTGCTTGCTCTCTCTAAAATAAATACATAATTTTTTTTAAAAATAATGAATTATCAGATATTGTCCTATCAAACTGGAATGCCTTGAAATACAAAGGCCAAGTCAGATCCATCCAAACTCAGTTAATTCTGTATTTGCTCATCCTTTTGTATCTTCCCACCTCTATAAACAGTGCTACTATCTACCCGTCAAGTCTAGAAAGTCTGTGTGTCATTTCATATCCTCTGTCATCCCTCACTCGTCTAATCGTTCACCACGTTCTAAGGGGTCTATGCCCATGTCCCCTCTACATGCCTGTTGTTCAGGCCTTTTATCATCTCTCCCCTGCATGGCCAAAGTCCTAACTGGCTTCTCTGATTCCAGTTTTCCTGTACTCACTTATGCAGTGACCATTCTAAGCACAGGTGTGGTCAAATCACTCCTGTGCACCCCCCATCTCCACCTGAACACATCTTGCCCCCTGCATCTCCTGCTCCAATTCCACTGAGCTGTGAGCTCTCTAAACTCACCCAGCTGTCTCCATGCTGTGAGACTCTATATCCTGTGTCTCTGCATGTACTCCCCACTCTGCCTAATTGTTTATATATACCAGTTATTATCATAGGGCATGTAGTAGGCATTTAATTGTTTCAAGAAATGAATAAATTGACCCACTTTAAGAAAATTATGTTTCCCTATCTTTGAAATGGATGGGTGAACTGTGTTGACATTTGAGATCCATTCTAGTTGATATCCTTGAGTTCCACGAATGGCTAACGTGCATTGCCTTGGAGACTAGGAGAAGCTGCACAAGAGTGGTCGGGACAAGGAAACCAATCTCTGGATTATGGTACCCTACCTGACCTAGTTCTAGACAAGCTGCTCCTCAATTTTTGAGATAACCTGAAAAACAAAATAGAACAAACCTAGTCAAAACAAGTACCATGTAGTGACAATATTTTGTTATATAAACACCAGTTTCCAATAAAAAGAGCTGGGACTCCCTGGAAAAGCAGTTGATTACAAAGCTGGGATAGGGAAAATATGACCTTGGAATATCTGGAAGCGCCAGAAATGCTAAAAGACGGGACCTGTTGAAGGAACACAGGAAACAACATAAAGGAGTTTGTACTGACCTTAGTTAGAACAATCAAAGCAAAAAAAAAAAAAAAAAAAAAAAAAAGTTGATTATAACCCATAGAACAAATATCTATGTCACAAATAAATAATTGAATAAAAACATAAATGAGTGAGAAAGGATACTTCTTCCTAACAGTGGATTCCAATTAATATAGCCAGAGGGAATCAGGGAAACATAAAATCATTAGGCAAACACCACAAGAATAACTGGTGCAGACAAAATCCACCAATGAATGCTGAAATCGGGGGGCAAACAATTGGTTTTTGCAAAGAAATAACCAGTAAATGCAGTGTGGGATCCTGGAACCAAAATGCCAATGCAATTCAAATGTTTCTCTGAGTCAGGATTACGTAGCATGTTAATCCCCTGGCTCTGACAGAGTGTTACTATGAGAACGGGCTGGAGGAGAAATATACAGAAACTGTATGATTGTTTGGCAGTGTTTCCACAAGTTTGAATTTTTTTTTGAGTACTCATTCTTGTCTTTTGAATTAGTGATTAGAATAATTCCCAAATGCTGAGGAAGAACACAGGTTAGCTGCAAGAAAGACAGATTGAAATCCTCACTGTACACTCATCAGTGTGTGTGTGTCTTTGTCCAAGTTACTCATGTCCTCTGAACCCCCATTTCCTTCCTCTGTAAAACTAAGATCAATAGGACTTTATTGTTTCTGGTTGTGAGAACCAGATGTGTGCACACAGGACCAGCACAGAGGAAGAAACAGGACTTGCAGTTTCCTTCCTGAGGTGCCACGCACGTCCCTGTCCTCTTAGAGCTCACAGTTCAGAGAGGGAAACGGCCAGACCCTATCCAACTCACACATCCAACTTTCTGACTGTACTGCTCGTTTACCTGTGCCATCCAGGATTTAGCATGTACGGTGCTCTGCAGCAAGTGAAAAGGATGAGCAAAGGAGTGTGCAACCCTTTCTACTGGACTGCAAACTCCTTGGGGAGAGAGCTAGGGTTTCACTCATCCCGATTCACCACATGCACCTGAGTACTGGGCATCTGAAAATGGAAAAATGAATTAAGGCCAACAGAAAGCAGGGAGGGAGAGAAATCTGGCCACCCACCTGGACCCCTTTTGGGTGAGGCTGTGGTTTATGTATTCCTGGAGTAGGGAGCCATATCCTTGCTCCTTTAGGCTGCTCTGGTTCTCTCTTTTATCTCCCCGAGGGGTTCCATGTGATTTCAGGAATGATTTGTTTCCCACATCCTATTAAGATGGTAAAGCCTTTCAGTGGGAGTTCTCTCCTTTTCCTTACTCTTCCTTGGGGCTTCAGCCTGGACTGGGGAGACTCTCTGGCCTCCATCCTGTTTGCTCATGTTGCCTTCACTCTGAAAGGCCGAGACGGAGGGTCCCATTTCCGGACCTTCCGTGCTGTCTGTAACAGGTCTGCTGATTGCCTCCCCTCCTTCAACCACACTCATGCTGCCCTGGAGAGTTACTGTTGCCCCTGGTTCTTCCCTTTGGATGTGTTCCTATGCATACAGTATGAAGCGTATTGTCGGTTTCTTTCCCCACCAGTATAAGCCAGAGAGGTGGCCCCAGACACATCAGCGACCATGGAAAGGCTCCTGATGTTGACCTGATCTTGATCCCCTTCTCTGTGGAGCTCCATGGCCTGTGCCGAGGGGAGAAACAGGGAAGCAGAGAAGAAAGTAAGTGAGACTAGAAGGGATTGTCACTTGCCTTCTTGAAGCTGAACCACTTTGAGGTCATCAAGTCCAGTGGATGTAGGAATCCCCTCTACGGCACCCCACAATGGTCACTCAAGTTTTACACGGACAGCTCCAGTGCCAGAAGAACACTGTGGCCATTCAGGGAGCATCCTCGCACTTCTATTTTATACACTTGTCTTAGCATTTCTGCAAAAGACTCCCAGGAGTGAGACTGCTGGCCAAAAGCTATGCTCTTTTACATTCTCCTATTCAGGAACAAACTGCGCACATGTGCACAAAGCATGCCACAGATGCACAGAAAAATCAGTGCGCGGCTCCAGTTAAGGAAGGACTTTTCATACTTGGAAGTGTTCCCTAACAGATCGGACCACCTGGGTTGTAGTAGCAATTGTCCCAGAGTGGCCTGGGCAGTGGGGATGCTGTTGAGGGCATTAGAACATTGGCTATGAGAGCAGAGGAGCCGACATCTAAGGGGCCACGGATATTCAGAAGCACTTGGGGCCTTTCCAGTGTGGCAAGGTCTCTGCATGGTGCCTTATTTGGCCCGAGTTCTTCCAAATGCAATGCCTTCTCCTGGTGAGCCTCAGAGAGCAGCCTGGAAAAGCCTCAGCTGCTCTTCCAAATCACCCTGGCCCCATCTCCAAGAGTCTATGCAAAGGCTTACTGCTGGGCTCTTCCTGTGCTCTGCCTCCAACCCAGGTATGGAGACCATGTCACCAGCAGGTTGGTCCTGGGTCCCACTGTAAGCCTCCACTGGCGGTCTCAGCAGGTACACTAAGTCTTCCCAGCATGCAAACAGATCTTGTCTCGCATCTGAAGGAAGGCACAGTTGTAGGTAAAAAGAGCGGCCAGTGGCAAGCTTCAAGTGGAACTGTTTTTTCTCATGATTATAGATGGATAACTTGACAAACTTCAAAGGAAGCAGCCTGTTGGGGAGCAAAGAAGTGGGGGATTAGGTTGAGACAAATGGGAAGGAAGAGGGAGGGAGTCCTTTGGCCCAGTCCGAATCTATTTCTCTGCTAAAGGATTTGCCAAATCCTGTCTGCTTGACCTCAGCTCTCATGTCCACCTCCTCATCGCTGATAAGTGCAGTCTTAATTTGGAGTACAGCACTTAGCTCGTTGGACCTCATGCAACACCACGATGGCTCCTGACCACCTACAAGACCGCCCCCCCACTCTGCCATGCACGGCCTACAACTATGTGTCTCCAACTTTCTTCCTGGTCTTATTCCCACAACCCTTCTTCTACAATCGATAGCCACTTTCCCCACAAAGGTGTCTGATTTCTCCTCCTCTGAATCCACACCACAGTTGCTGGTCATGCTGTGGAGGGCGCGCTCACTCTGGGCTCTGTGTCATGGTGAATCATGTGCTTGATGGTCTTGCCCCTTCTGCATACGTCCTACAGGGAGGGACTAAAGTTCCCGGACTCGCCTGGTCAGCTCCAATCTCTCTGTCGACCTGAGGTCCTTTCTCTGGGTATCTTGGTCATTTCTGGCCCTGACTGCACAGCTCACAGCCGGCTGTGCCAGCAGCATGGCATCGGGCATTGTGAGGTGGCGGCTGGTATACGCAATGCCCACCGTCACCATCTGCACAGCGCTGTGCACATCAATCACTTCTCCTCTTCTGTTGATCTGTTGTTGGAAGAAAGAGGAAAGCGGCATCGTCTTACGTCCTGTTGGTCCTCCTGTGCTCCGCTCCTAAATAAAGTGGCCACTACAGTTCTTGGTGTGCGGCAAAAACTCAGCGGGCTATGGTTCAAGCCACGCACCATACCAACAGAATGGATTCGTATCGCCCTCTCCAATCTGAGCTCTCAGAGGAGCCAGACTCCCTTTCCTCAATGTGCCTGTGATCAGATGCTTTTGTACTAGAAGTACCTGTGTTCACCATTAAAATAGTAAGTGGGGGGCGCCTGGGTGGCTCAGTCGGTTAGGCGACTGCCTTCGGCTCAGGTCATGATCCTGGAGTCCCGCGATCGGGTCCCGCATCGGGCTCCCTGCTCGGCGGGGAGTCTGCTTCTCCCTCTGCCCTCTTCCCTCTCGTGCTCTCTGTCTCTCATTCTCTCTCTCTCAAATAAATAAAAAAATAAAATCTTTAAAAAAATAAATAAATAAATAAATAAAATAGTAAGTGGGCAGGCACAGCCAAAGACCCAGCAATTCAGCCCCGAAAACGTGCTCTGCTTTGACTTGCACATGCCCAGATGTGATGGACAAAGTTGTTCATCACCAGATTTTCAGTCACAAGAGACCATGCACGATGCAAGTACTTCCCAGTAAGTGTTTGAGTAAACAAATGTAGTTTTTTTAGCAAAATGGACATTTTATTAAAACTAAAAACAGCTTTTTTGCTTAAAAAATGCCAATGCAAAAAACCATGAAATGCAAAGGGATCATTCTGGACTCAAGGAGTAAAAAGGTGTGACGATCAAGTGTAAAACATGATCCCAGATGGGGAAATACAGCTATTAAGAACATTATTGGGACCACTGAGAAAATGTAAACACTCACTAGTATGATAGCATTCTATCAACAGCAAATTTCATGAAATTGTGCCGTGGTTACATAGGCAAATGTCCAAGTTCTTAAAAGACATATGCAGAATTTAAAGATAAAGGGGCATAATGCTAGTCACTTACACCTAACTCTCCAGTAGTTGAACAAGAATAATCATCTACGGCTCATGTCTGTGTGAGTTTACTGGCTCTGAATCCCGCCTACATATTTCAATAAACTGGGAGCTCTGCAGTGCCCTGCTGCCCAGAGTGTCCAGGTCATTACACCACAATCCTGGGAGTGGGTCCTGGGCATCAGTGTTTTCTACACTTTCTAGGTTATTCCAAGGAACAGCCAAGGTTGAGAATCAGTAACAGAAGTATAGTTGTGGAGCTGCTGGTTGATTCGCAGGGGTCTACTCTCACCTACTCTTCTTGCTGTCACACTTACAAGGTGTGTGGTTGCTCACACCAAAAGTCTGGTTCGCACTGCTATGCCCCAACCCACACCATCATCCTGAAAGCCACGTGGAGTAGAAACTCCCTGAGCTGAAGGCCCGAAAGCAGGGGCCTCAGCCACTTGATGGCCTGGGAAAGTCACCTCACTCCCCGGAACTCAGTTTGCTCCTGAGTAAAATGGGGATCTTTGTTCTGCCTACATAAGCAGGCTGTTGTGAGGCTGACAGGAAATGGACACCCAATTGCTTTGGATACTGGAGAGAACCATATAAATATGGTTTCAGGGTATCTGGAGCCTCAAGTTTCTACAAAACACAGAGGGAGAAAAAGCAAGATGCAAATGGCCGAACCAGTAGGACATCATGTCTCAAGTCCACACATCCCACCCAAGACCGTATTGCACCTCCAAGAGTCATAAAACGTTTAACAGGTACACACGAAGGGACAAAACCTGCATGAGAATAATGACCACACTTGGGGCAGTGGTAGCTGGGGAGAAAGGGAAATGCAAGAAGGGAAGTGTGTCCAGAAAGATTAAACCACATTCATGTTTTTCCTCCAAAAAATATTACATCTGAAGCAAGTATGGCAAAGGGCAGCCACCTGATAAAACTGGGTGGATAAATCAGGAAGTATAAAAACAAAACAAAACCACTGTCGCTTTCCTCTACCCGGTTGCAATGTCACCGAAGACATCTTTGCACACTCAGCACACGATAGGTCTTCGATCAGTTGTTGTGGGAAGAAAAGAATGAACGGGAGTAAAGAAGGGGGGGACTACACACATGAATCGGGGAGAAGCGGGGAGAAGGGGGGACCAGACGCATGAGTCGGGGGGAAGGGGGACCAGACGCATGA
>NC_058409.1:2780488-2838833 GCF_002201575.2 Neomonachus schauinslandi | reverse complement strand
AGACGCATGAGTCGGGGAGAAGGGGGACCAGACGCATGAGTCGGGGGAAGGGGGAGGATGGGTGATTCACCTGGATAAAGTCGCTCTCAAACACGGGCACGTCCTTCAGCAGCAGGTACTCCCCCTTGCCCAGGAGCTGCTGCAGCTTTCCCACAGAGCTGCTGAACATGGGAAGAATGCGGCAGCTCTGAATGCTGTCGTCTGGTGACTCCATGCTGCTCTCCGCGCTCCCTTGCGCTAAGTCCCTGAGAAGAGGAGGCGGGTTATTTCGTCCCTGTCACTTAGAATGTCTCCCTACCACCGCCGCACAACACACACAGCCTGCCACGGTGTGACTTAGACACGGGCCCTCCGCGGACACGCCCGCCCGGGGTTAGTTGGCAGTTAGCAGGCAGTGCCCGCGGAGGGACTGGAGGGAGGCGCGCCTCCTCTTGGATGAGCTAGACCAGCACCAGGATAAGCGCACGGCTCGGTGATCGGTGCAGGCCAGAGCGGGGCCCTACCCTCGCTCCTCAGCCAGCTTGTGCAGGGAACAACCTCTACAACCGTGGAGATGCCCTGCTGACTCCTGACTCAGACTCCAGATGTTCACCCCCCACCCCCGCCCAGGCCCACGACAGTTCCCTACTTTCACCACGGATTCACCGCACCCAAGAACGTGGCCACCACTTCCAAGCAAAGACAAACCACCGGATCTGAGCTTTTCACGTGTCCTACCTTCCGGACTGCTTTCCATCTGCACCACTGCCCCCTCCCTGCTCCCTGGTCAGGGCCAGGATCAGCCCCTCCCTGACCCCGGTCAGGTCCCCACTCGGGTCCAGAGCGCCCACGTCCCAGGCAGGTCCGTGCTGAACGGCTCCCTCGCAGGCCTTCCTGCACTCGCCCTGGGGGTTCCCACCCTGAGTCCCGGTCCTGATGAGGTTCTCGCCCGCCCTCTCCGGGGTCTCCCCTCGGGCTCTCCGCGAGGCGAGGGTCAGACGCACTCAACCCTGGTCTAGGTCGTGGTCTGGGCGCCGCTCCCCGCTGTCACTGCCCCGCGCAGGGCACCCCCTCCCTGGGCCCCGCAGGGCTGACCCCTGCGCCTCCGGGTGGGCACAACCAGGCTGCACCAGACCCCATCTCGGAGGCGCGAGGTGCAGCGGCCGGCCCCGCTGCCTGGGCGCCCCCACCCTCCCCCTGAACACGCTCCCCACCCGCGTGTCCCGGGAACCCCCGTCTCCCCGCTGCCGCGCAGGCTGCCTTTCAGCTCTGTCCATTGTGACCTGGAGCCGTCACACAACACTGTGTCCTCATCCCCACAGGCGACCCCAGCGAGAGCGACAGCACTCTGCACAAACACCGCCGACCCACGACCGAAACCGCAGCAGAAGACGCGCAGACGCAGTCGGTGCCTCCTCAGGGAAAGGGTAGCCCTCCGCGGACGGACACGGAGAGCGCATGCGCGGACACCACCCGCACCACATCCGCGAGCTCCTCTGGTAAGGGACACGACAGGAGGCGGGCCAGCAGGAGCGCAAGCGCAGTCACTGCCTACCTGGAGCCGGATGGCCAGAGAGCCGTAGGTCCGGGCGCATGCGCACAGGACACTGCACAAGAAACGGGTCTGATGGTTGGAGCTGGAGGGAGCTGGACCGGGAACGTGAGCCTTCCTGGCTTTACAGAGAAGGTGGCGGGAAGGTGCTCCCGCCCCGTCGTTGTCTACTGCAAGTTCCCATCTCCTCGCATTGTGCACTCAGACTGCAGCAGGTGACTAAAGTCGGCCTTCTCTGACCATCCCAAGTAAGCTAAAGGAAATCTCAAAAACAGGAGAACCAGAAAACCAGTAAAGTGAAAGCATGCAAGCAGTGTTTTTGAACAATCAGATATGATAGAAACATAATGAATTAAGATGACTTCAGGGCCTTTCTGGTGTCTTTGTGGAAATCAAAAACCCTTAATTTTTACAAACAACAAATTTTACCTTGTGAAGAGCAAGTATTTGGGAGAACTGCTGGCAAGAACTTATAGCCCTTGTCCATTTTTTTTTATTATTTTATTTTAAAGAAAAACAATTGGCTTTATTTTTTAACACAGTTTTAGATTTACAGAATTGAGAAAATAGTTCAGAGAATTCCATATGTCTCCCCTCTCAGATTTCGCTCCGTTATTAGCATCATTCTGTAGTGTGGTGTATTTCATTTATGAATCAATATTGGTATATTATTATTAACTAAAGTCCACAGTTTATATTAGATTCACTCTCTGTGTTGTACAGATTAATCGGTTTTGACAAATGCATGTCATATGCCCATCACTACACTGTCATACGGAATAGTTCCATGCCCTAAAAATCCTGGGCTTCAAATATTTATTTTTCCCCTTTGCCCTGAGCTCTTGGTGATCATTGATATATATGTGTGTATATATATATATATTTTTGATCATTCATATTTTTAACGTCTCTGTGGTTTTTCTTGTCCAGAATGTCATATCATTGGGATCCTTACAGTATTTAGCCTTTTTGGAGTAGTTTCTTTTCAATTAGCGTATGCATTTTAATTTCTTCTTTTTCTTTTTTTTATTATGTTATGTTAGTCACCATACAGTACATCATTTGTTTTTGATGTGGTGATCCGCGATCCATTGTTTTCGTATAACACACAGTGCTCCATGCAGTACATGCCCTCCTTAATACCCATCACCGGGGTAACCCATCCAGCCACCCCGCTCCCCTCTAGAACCCTCAGTTTCTTTCTCAGAGTCCATAGTCTTTCATGGTTCATCTCTCCTTCCGATTTCCCCCCCTTCATTTTTCCCTTCCTTCTCCTAATGTCCTCCATGCTATTCCTTATGTTCCACAAATAAGTGAAACCATAGGATAATTGACTTTCTCTGCTTGACTTATTTCACTTAGCATAATCTCCTCCAGTCCCCTCCATGTTGATGTAAATGTTGGGTATTCATCTTTTCTGATGGCTGAGTAATATTCCATTGTATATATGGACCACATCTTCGTTATCCATTCATCTGTTGAAGGGCATCTTGGCTCTTTCCACAGTTTGGCTATTGCGGACATTGCTGCTATGAACATTGGGGTTCATACGGCCCATCTTTTCACTACATCTGTGTCTCTGGGGTAAATACCCAGGAGGGCAATTGCTGGCTCATAGGGTAGCTCTATTATTAAATTTTTGAGGAACCTCCACACTGTTTTCCAAAGTGGCTGTACCAACTTGCATTCCCACCCAACAGTGTAAGAGGGTTCCCCTTTCTCCACAACCTGCCCAAAATTTGTTGTTTCTTTCCCTGGCCACTTTTGCCATTCTAACTGGTATAAGGTGGTATCTCAATGTGGTTTTGATTTGGATTTCCCTGATGGCTAATGATGATGAACATTTTTTCATGTGTCTGTTAGCCATTCATATGTTTTCTTCAGAGAAGTGTCTTTTCATATCTTCTGCCCACTTTTTGACTTGATTATTTGTTTTTTGGGTGTTGAGATTGAGAAGTTCTTTACAGATCTTGGATACCAGCCCTTTATCTGTAGAGTCATTTGCAAATATCTTCTCCCATTCTGTGGGTTGCCTCTTCGTTTTGTTGACTGTTTCCTTTGCTGTGCAGAAGCTTTTTATCTCGATGAAGTCCCAAAAGTTCTTTTTTACTTTTGTTTCACGAGCTTTTGGAGATGTATCTTGAAAGAAGTTGCTGTGGGTGATGTCAGAGAGGTTACTGCCTATGTTCTCCTCTAGGATTTGGGTGGATTCCTGTCTCACATTGATGCCTTTCATCCATTTTGAGTTTATCTTGTGTATGGTGTTAGAGAATGGTTGAGTTTCATTCTTCTGCATGTGGCTGTCCAATTTTCCCAGTACCATTTATTGAGGAGACTGTCTTTTTTCCATTGCATGTTTTTTCTTGCTTTGTCAAAGATTATTTGACCATAGAGTTGAGGGTACATATCTGGGTTGTCTATTCTGTTCCATTGGTCTATATGTCTGTTTTTGTGCCAGTACCATGCTCTGTTGGTGATCACAGCTTTGTAATATAGCTTGAAATCCTGCAACGTGATGCCCCCAGCTTTGTTTTTCTTTTTTTCTTTTTTTAAAAATTTTATTGTATTATGTTAGTCATCATACAGTACATCATTAGTTTTTGATGTGGTGATCCACGATCCATTGTTTTAGTATAACACCCAGTGCTCCAAGCAGTGTGTGCCCCCCTTAATACCCATCACCGGGCTAACCAATCCCCCCACCTCCATTCCCCTCTAAAACCCTGTTTGTCTCTCAGAGTCCATAGTCTCTCATGGTTCATCTCTCCCTCTGATTCCCCCCCCTTCATTTTTTCCTTCCTTCTTCTAATGTCCTCCATGCTATTCTTTATGTTCCACAAATAAGTGAAACCATAGGATAATTGACTTTCTCTGCTTGACTTATTTCACTTAGCATAATCTCCTCCAGTCCCCTCCATGTTGATATAAATGTTGGGTATTCATCCTTTCTGATGGCTGAGTAATATTCCATTGTATATATGGACCACATCTTCGTTATCCATTCATTTGTTGAAGGGCATCTCAGCTCTTTCCACAGTTTGGCTATTGTGGACATTGCTGCTATGAACACTGGGGTGCATATGGCCCTTCTTTTCACTACATCTGTGTCTTTGGGGTAAATACCCAGGAGGGCAATTGCTGGCTCATAGGGTAGCTCTATTATTAAATTTTTGAGGAACCTCCACACTGTTTTCCAAAGTGGCTGTACCAACTTGCATTCCCACCAACAGTGTAAGAGGGTTCCCCTTTCTCCACAACCTCTCCAACATTTGTTGTTTCTTTCCCTGTACATTTTTGCCACTCTAACTGGTATAAGGTGGTATCTCAATGTGGTTTTGATTTGGATTTCCCTGATGGCTAATGATGATGAACATTTTTTCATGTCTGTTAGCCATTCATATGTTTTCTTCAGAGAAGTGTCTTTTCATATCTTCTGCCCACTTTTTGACTTATTTGTTTTTTGGGTGTTGAGATTGAGAAGTTCTTTATAGATCTTGGATACCAGCCCTTTATCTGTAGAGTCATTTGCAAATATCTTCTCCCATTCTGTGGGTTGCCTTTTCATTTTGTTGACTGTTTCCTTTGCTGTGCGGAAGTTTTTATCTTGATGAAGTCCCAAAAGTTCACTTTGCTTTTGTTTCACTAGCTTTTGGAGATGTATCTTGAAAGAAGTTGCTGTGGGTGATGTCAAAGAGGTTACTGCCTATGTTCTCCTCTAGGATTTGGATGGATTCCTGTCTCACATTGATGTCTTTCATCCATTTTGAGTTTATCTTGTGTATGGTGTTAGAGAATGGTTGAGTTTCATTCTTCTGCATGTGGCTGTCCAATTATTCCAGCACCATTTATTGAGGAGACTGTCTTTTTTCCATTGCTTGTTTTTTCCTGCTTTGTCAAAGATTATTTGACCATAGAGTTGAGGGTCCATATCTGAGTTCTCTATTCTGTTCCATTGGTCTATGTGTCTGCTTTTGTGCCAGTACCATGCTCTGTTGGTGATCACAGCTTTGTAATATAGCTTGAAATCAGGCAACGTGATGGGCCCAGCTTTGTTTTTCTTTTTCAACATTTCCTTGGTGATTTGGGGTCTTTTCTGGTTCCATACAAATTTTAGGATTGTTTGTTCCAGCACTTTGAAAAATGACATTGTAATTTGGATCGAGATGGCATTAGGGTATAGATTGCTCTGGGTAGCATAGACATTTTAACAATGTTTATTCTTCCGATCCATGAGCATGGTATATTTTTTCATCTTTTTGTGTCTTCTTCAATTTCTTTCATGAGTGCTCTGTAGTTCCTAGAGTATAGATCCTTTACCTCTTTGGTTAGGTTTATTCTGAGGTATCTTATGGTTTTTGATGCTATTGTAAATGGAATCGTTTCCCTAACTTCTCTTTCTAAAGTTGTGTTGTTAGTGTATAAGAAAGCAACTGATTTCTGTGCATTGATTTTGTATCCTGCCACATTACTGAATTGCTGTATGAGTTCTAGTAATCTGGGGGTGGAGTCTTTTGGGTTTTCCACATAAAGTATCATGTCGTCTGGGAAAAGAGACAGTTTGACTTCTTCTTTGCCAATTTGAATACCTTTTATTTCTTTTTGTTGTCTGATTGCTGTTGGTAGCACTTCTAGTACTATGTTGAAAAACAGTGGCGAGAGTGGGCATCCTTGACGTGTTCCTGATCTTAAGGGAAAGGCTCTCAGCTTTTCCCCATTGAGGATGTTATTCGCTGTGGGTTTTTCATAGATGGATTTTATGAACTTGAGGAATGTCCCCTCTATCCCTATACTCTGAAGAGTTTTAATCAGGAAAGGATGTTGTATTTTGTCAAATGCTTTTTCTGCATCAATTGAGAGGACCATATGGTTCTTCTCTCTCCTCTTATTAATGTGTTCTATCGCACTGATTGATTTATGAATGTTGAACCACCCTTGCATCCCGGGGATAAATCTCACTTGGTCGTGCTGGATAATCCTTTTAATGTATTGTTGGATTCTATTAGCTAGGATTTTGTTGAGGATTTTGGAATCCATATTCATCAAGGATATCGGTCTATAATGCTCCTTTTTGATGGGGTCTTTTCCTGGTTTGGGGATTAAGGTAATGCTGGCCTCATAGAATGTGTTTGGAAGTTTTCCTTCTGGTTCTATTTTTTGAAACAGCTTCACTAGAATAGGTATTATTTCTTCTTTGAATGTTTGGTAGAATTCCCCAGGGAATCCATCAGGCCCTGAACTCTTGTGTTTTGGGAGGTTTTTGATCACTGCTTCAATCTCATTACTGGTTATTGGCCTATTCAGGTTGTGAATTTCTTCCTGTTTCAGTCTTGGCAGCTTATAGGTTTCCAGGAAGGCCTCCATTTCATCCAGATTGCTCAGTTTATTGGCATATAGTTGTTGATAATAATATCTAATGGTTGTTTCTATTTCCTTGTTGTTAGTCCTGATCTCTCCCCTTTCATTCATAATTTTATTAACTTGGGTCCTTTCTCTTTTCTTTTGGATAAGTCTGGCCAGTAGTTTATCGATCTTAGTAATTCTTTCAAAGAACCAACTTCTAGTTTCATTGATCTGATCTACTGTGTTTCTGGTTCTAATTCATTGATCTCAGCTCTAATTAATTATTTCTCTTCTAATGCATGGCTTAGGCATCGTTTGTTGCCTTTTCTCTAGTTTTTTAAGGTGTACAGTTAGTTGGTGAATTCGGGATTTTTCTATTTTTTTGAGTGAGGCTTGGATGGCTATGTATTTCCCCCTAGGACTGCCTTTGCAGTATCCCATAGGTTTTGGACCCATATGTTTTCGTTCTCATTGATTTCCATGAATTGTTTAAGTTCTTCTTTGATTTCCTGGTTGACCCAAACATTGTTGAGCAGAGTGGTCTTTAGCTTCCAAGTGTTTGAATTTCTGCCAAATTTTTTCTTGTGATTGAGTTCCAGTTTTAAAGCACTGTTGCCTGAGAATATGCAGGAAATAATCTCAATCTTTTGGTATCAGTTGAGACCTGATTTGTGACCCAGTATGTGGTCTATTTTGGAGAAAGTTCCATATGCGCTCGAGAAGAATGAGTATTCTGTTGTTTTAGGGTGGAATGTTCTGTAAATATCTATGAGGTCCATCTGGTCCAGTGTATCATTCAAAGCTTTTGTTTCCTTGTTAATTTTCTGCTTAGATGATCTGTCCATTGCTGAGAGTGGAGTATTGAGGTCTCCTACAGTTAACATAGTGTTATCAATATGACTCTTTATTTTGGTTAACAGTTGGCTTATGTAGATGGCTGCTCCCATGTTGGGGGCATAGATATTTACAATTGTTAGATCTTCTTGTTGGATAGACCCTTTAAGAATGATATAGTGTCCATCTGTGTCTCTAATTCCAGACTTTATTGTAAAATCTAATTTGTCTGATATAAGAATTGCTACCCCAGCTTTCTTTTGAGGTTGGCTGGCATGGAAGATGGATCTCCATCCCTTCACTTTCAGTCTGGGTGTGTCTTTAGGTTCAAAATGAGTCTCCTGTAGGCAGCATATGGATGGGTCCTGTCTTTTTATCCAATCTGCAACCCTGCACCGTTTTATGGGAGCATTTAGGCCATTCACATTGAGAGTGATTATTGAAAGATATGAATTAATTGTTATCATGTTGCCTGTGAAGACGTTGTTTTTATAGATTGTCCCTGTAAATGTCTGTTGCATATCACTCTTGGGGTCTTTCTCCTTTTATAGAACCCCCCTGAATATTTCTTGCAGGGCCAGCTTAGTGGTCACATATTCTTTCAGTTTCTGCTGGTCTTGGAAGCTCTGCATCTCCATCCATTCTAAATGACAGCCTTGCCAGATAAAGTATTCTTGGCTGCATGTTCTTCCTATTTAGTACCCTGAATATGTCTTGCCAGGCCTTTCTGGTTTGCCAGGTCTCTGTGGATAGGTCTGACATTATTCTGATGTTCCTCCCTCAGTACATAAGGAATCTCTTCCCCCTAACTGCCCTTAAGATGGTTTCCTTGGTTCTAAGATTTGCGAGTTTTACTATTACATGCTGGGGTGTTGGCCTGTTTTCCTTGATCTTGGGAGGGGTTCTCTCTGCCTCTAGGATGCGAATATTTGTTTCATTCCCCCGATAAGGGAAGTCCTTGGCTATGATTTGCTCAAATACATCTTCTAGTCCTCTCTCTCTCCACTCCCTCTGGGATTCCAACTATTTTGACACTGGAATGCTTCATGGTGTCACTTATTTCTCTGATTCTATTTTCATGGATTCTGAGTTCTTTTTCCCTGGCCTCCTCTTTTCCCTTTTTACCTATTATATTGTCTTCCAGGTTGCTTATTTGTTCTTCTGCCTCACTTACCCTAGCTGTTAGGTTATCTAGATTGGATTGGATCTCATTAATAGCATTTTTAAGTTATGCCAATTAAGGTTTCATTTCTGCTTTTAGAGACTCTATGTTGCCATTAATTCATTTCTCCATTCTAGCTATTGTCTTCACAATTGCTAGCCTGAATTCCATCTCTGACATCTTGGTTATATCTGCATCCATTTGTAAATCTGCAGCCTAAGTCATAATCTGAGTCTTTTCTATTTTGGAGGCTTCTGCTCCTAGTCATTCTGTTGATGGGTGTTTGAGGGAATGTATAGAGTCCAAATTATTGACCAGAACCCAAGCAAGATGCACCTGTTTTCTAGGGACCTTAGGGTTGCTGGCCTCTTTTTTTCCCAGCCTGTCTTCTGGGGGAGGGGCCTGCCACACTGTTACTCAGGCAACCCTGTTTGGGCGGAGTTGCCCTGCCCCCCTATGGCAGGGGATGGGCTCAGTGGGAATCAGTTTTTGGGGCTTTTGTTCTCTGGAGGCTTTCCCTGGTGGCTTTCCGCGTCTCTTCCATGAGTCAGGGCAGAAGAGACAATTTCCAACCCTCTGCCTCAGAGCAGAGAGATCACTGTCTGTTCTTCAGTGAGCTCTCCAGGCCACACCATCTCCGTTTCTGTTCGTGCTGCTATAAACTGCAGCATCCTGGGTTGTGCGCCCCTCCGCAGTGCTCCCAGTCGTGCCTCCAGGTCGGGGCACGTCTCTGCCCTTTGTGCTTCTAAAACCGCCAGCTGCTCCCAGTTCGAAGGCACGACCCCGCCCCTCCAGCTTCCCATCCTGGGGGCTGCCCTAAAGTTCTTTCCCCGCTGCTACTGGTCTGCGAGTCTGTGCCCTGTCCCCACTGCATGAGGCTGTGGCTCACCAGCGGTGTAGCATCCCCACAGCCAGGCTCCCTCCCGCTGCCGTTTAGCCTCCGATATCTGCCCACAGAATCACGCCTTCCCACTTTGTACCTCAAAAGCAACCACCTGCGATATTCTGTTTGTAGAGATCCAGATCTTCTTACATCTCAGGCTGATTTCGTGGGTGCTCAGAGTGGTCTGGTAGATATCCAGCTCAATTCTGGAGACCGGTTGAAATAGGGTCCCCTACTTCTCCACCATCTTTGCTCCTCCCCCGCCCTTGTCCATTTGAATTCATAATCCCCTATAGCTAACAAGTTTCAGCAGCTTGTCACAGCATTTTGAAAGTGTGTCTCTGTGGCTGTAGTCCTCAGTAAAACAAGAAATAAAGCATCCACTAACCTACTTTGAGGTTGACTTTACTTCCGTGGACAGCAGGGTCTCATCTACCCACACACAATCTCGTCTAGAGGACAACAGACTGATGGTGGAGTCCCAGTGCAAATCCTCCCTACAGAAAAGTAGCGACTCCTAGAGGACCGTGCAGAGTAATTCCAAGGAGCGTGGCTTCTCCTCTCACCAAGGAAGGACAAATATAAAGATAGAACTAGCCAGGGCTCAGGCTACCTCTGTCAAAGAGCCAAAGCCCTCTATGGACTCTTCAGACTCTAGGGCTGGAACTGCCTATTGGTGAGGAGTGAAGTTGTCCCCACTTTGCAGTCCCCTAGCCCTCACTGGATCTTCCTCCCAGGCACACCTAGCTGGGGTGGAGGGTAGGACAGGATGACATCTTAGGAGCTGGGCCCCAGTGTACCCGTTTCACTTTTGCCTTCCCTGTTTTTCTCTATTCTTAATTCTCTATTTTATTCATCTTGGTTCTAATATTTTATTATTCCCTTCTTTCTGCTTGTGCATTAGTTTTCCAGAATTTCTTTACTACCTGTTTGTATCCTTTAACATCTTCCTATCCCCGCCCCCATCCCACCGATGTTAATCACCATTCTACTCTCTAGTTTTACAAATTCAGGTTTTTTAGACTTTATATATTTGTGATGACATACAGTGTTTGCCTTCTATCTCACTTATCTCACTTAGCATAATGCCCTCAAGGTACATCAGTGATGTCCCAAATGCCTTCCTTTTCATACCCAAATAATATTCCATCACATGTAAACACCACATATTCTTTATCCATCCATTCACTGACAAACACTTAGGCTCTGTCCATATCCTAACTATTATAAATAATGCTTCAGTGAATGTAAGAGTGAAGATTTTTCTTTGAGATACTGATACCATCTCCTTTGGCTATATTCCTCAAAATAGGTTTACGGCATCATATGGTAGCTCTTTTTTTTCTTTTTTTTTTTTTTTTTTTTGAATTGTTTTAGGAACTTCCAAACTATTTCCCATACTAAATGAACCAATTTACGTTTTACCAACAGTGCACAAGGGTTCCATTTTCTCCACATTCTTCCCAACACTGATAATGTCTTGTCTTCTTCATGATAGCCATTCCAACATTCCAGTTGTGTGAGGCAATATCTCATTGTGCTTTTTATGTGCATTACCCTGATGCTTGATGATGTTGACCATCTTTCACTTACCTGTTGACTATTTGGATAACTTCCTTGGAAAAAAATTCTGTTGAGTTCCTGTACCAATCTTTTATCAGATTGTTTGTTGTTGTTATTGAGTTATATGACTATGTATCCCACTTCATAGACTGTGTTTTTATTTTGCTGATTGTTTCCTTTGCTGTGCAAATGCTTTTTACTTGGATGTAGTCCCATTTGTTAATTTTTACTTTTGTTACTTGTGCTTTGTTGTCATATCCAAAATATCATTGTTAAAACCAATGTCAAGGAGCTTTTTTCATGTTTTTGTTGTTGTTGTTGTTTGTAGAAGATTTAAAGTTTCAGATCTTATGTTCCATCTTTAATCTGTGTCTTGTAATTTTTGTGAGTGATAGAAGATAGAGGTACAAATTCATTTTTCTGTATATATGGCTATCCAGTTTTCCCATCACTATTTGTTGAAGAGACTATCCTTTCTCCATTTAGTTTTCTTGGTTCCCTCGTCAAATATTAGTTGACTGTATATGTGGGAGTTTATTTCTTGGGTCTCCATTTGTTCCTTTGGCATCTATATTCATCAAGGACATGGGCTTATAGTTTTATTTTTCTTGTAGTGTCCTTATTTGGCTTTGGTATCAGGGTGATGTTGCTCCATTGGTATTCTGGAGTCTCCCCTTGGTGAGTTTGTATGGCTACAAATTCTTTCTTATCCATGGGTGTCTGTCCAAGTCAGCAGTCTCTAGTATTTTCCCAGATACATCTGAGAGTGTTTGGGGCAGGTTTGGTGAATCTTGCTCTTACTAACACCTATAGCTAGGTCTGTCTACCTGTAAGCAGATGCACAGGTGGGTGAGACTTCTCCCACATCCCTTGGAGTTTAGTACCAGATTCAACCACTTCCACAGAGTATGTCTCTGTATGAATGTCTCATTATTGTTAATAAAAAGAGGGGTGTGAAGGAGGGCCATCTCATGCCACCACAATGCTGACTTATATTTAACATAGATTTAAAATTATTTTAATGTGCTCTCATTTTAAGTCATAATAAATAATAACTAGAGTTAAATACCAAAATTATAATACTGTATTTTATGTTTCTCTTTATTAGAGATATTTATAGCTTCATATGATTAGAGTTACTATCATCCTTTCATTTTATCATCCTTTCATTTCAACCAGAAAGACTCCATTTAGCATTTTTGGGCACATCTACTGGTAATAAAAGTCCTAGGCTCTGCATATTGAGAGAAAAAAAAGTATTTATACACATATGAGAGACTTTGAAGGAATGATATCAAGTGGACAATTGGCTATATGGTTCTGGAGCTTAGAGTTGTGGCTAATCTACAGTTAAAATTTTGCAAGATTTTAACATATAGGTGATATTTGAAAATAGGGATAAATACTATTTTTCAACAAGAGAGTGTAAACACAAATAAATAAATGAGCAAGCACAGGGGAATTCAGAACATAAATTTTAAGTGGAAGAAGAACCAAAAAAAGAAAAGGGGGTGGGGGGATAAGAGGTGGGAGGACATTTATAAGATGGTTAAGCAGACTCTTCTGAGGGATGAGAGGTCTCAGAAGGAAGAGGCATTAAGTGTGGAAAGTGAGGATTAAGAATTTTCCATAAAAGTTCTCCACACAGATTTACTGTTTTCCTGGAAAGGATGGATTCTTTGGTCTGGGGAAGGTGCATACCATATTAGTGGCAGTGGGAGAGGAAAACTGTTTTGTAAAGAATTGGAAGCAATTATACATGCAAAAAATTACCCAGAAACACATTTGTGAAGAGGTGAGAAAAGGTGTGATGTTCCAAGAGTATGTGTGTTTTTGTTAGATGGAAGATTTTATTGTGTAGGTGAGTTTGAACACTTGTGTTAAGTATCCAATAGTGAACAAAAATCTGGATGTAGTACACAAAGTGATCACTGATAGCCTGAGACTAAAAAGGAAGGATAGGGAAAATGTGGAGATATCCAGATTCAATAGGAAAAGTATTTACTGTAAGAGGGAAAGAGGATCATTGCAATCTGATGAGCATTTAAAGAAATGGAGGCAAGATAATGTGCCAGATGTAACCTGGGAACTTATGTGGATTACATTTCATCTTTCAATTCTGAGAATGCTGTCAGCTCTTTTTACTGCAAGAGTGAGGATAGGGTTTCAACAAAATGGCAAAGGCATTTCATACTCCTTTTGGAAATTGGAATTGACAATGAACTAAAGACAGAGGTGGATTTGGCATCAAAATTAAGTGTCTAGGGAGTAGGATATGATCAACTTATTGTGACCCTTTCCTACCTGTTTGTGTACTTTTGTTTAAGATCACTCATCTGTTGTTTGGACTCTGATGCAATATGATGGAAGGCAGGTTGACTTTGGGTTGAGGCTTAGCTCTGTCATCATAGTTGGAGATAAGGGCAAAGGAGTGACAGTTGTTAGAGTCTCAGATTGTAAAGAGCAAACAATGAGATGTAAGTTAAAATTTAAAACTGCTGTTGTCATAGTTATTTAACCCATAGGGATATAGAATGTGATATTTTGTAGTTTGGCTAACCAAATTAGTAAATTAAGACATGGCTCCTGGGGCGCCTGGGTGGCTCAGTCGGTTAAGTGTCTGCCTTTGGCTCAGGTCATGGTCCCAGGGTCCTGGGATCAAGCCCCACATTGGGCTCCCTGCTCAGCAGGAAGCCTGCTTCTCCCTCTCCCACTCCCCCATGCTTGTGTCCCCTCTCTCGCTATGTCTCTCTCTGTCAAATAAATAAATAAAATCTTAAAAAAAAAAAGACATGGTTCCATTATGGATGACAACAAAGTCCAAAATATGGCCAAAGACAAATGAGGTAAAAAACAGAAAAGACATTACAGAAAAGAGTCAAAAACCTGATAACAAGATGTCTAGATGGTTGGCAAATGGATGAGGCCAAATGGCAGACTTAAATTTGAAAAAAAAAAAAATTATCCTGGTGTCATCTATAAAGGAAAGTAGCCAGTTGTTAAGTGAATAGTTTCAATGAGGGATGAGTTAGTTTGTACTTCCTTAATATGAAACTTCAAAGATGTTTTCAAAATGGAGTAGGAGAAAAATATTCTCAGCAGCATTAAAGACAAGGAGTATACCATGTCCACACACTGGCCCTGGAATACAATGGGAGAGAGATATTAAGCAGTTCCACTTGAGTTAGTCCCAATTTGTTTTTTAAGGTTTTACTGTTTCATTTTTTATGATTATTTTATTAATTTTAATTGAAGTATAATTAACATACAATGCTTTACGAGTTTCAAGAGTACAACATAGTGATGCAACAATTCCACACATCACTCAGTGCTCACCACAATAAGAATAGTCATTGTCTGTCACCATTCAATGTTATTACAGTATTGTTGACTACATTTCCTATGTTGTACTTTATACCCCCATGACTTACTCATTTTAAGTACAGTATCTCTGTACTGGAAGTCTGTAAATATTAATCTTTTTTATCTATTTTACCTGTCCCCACCCCCACCTTCCCTCTGGCAACCACCAGTTTGTTCTCTGTTTTTAACAGTTTTGTTTTTGTTTGTTTCTTTGTTCATTTATTTTTGGGTTTTATTTTGTTTTGTTGTTGTTTTCTTAGATTCCACATATAAATGAAATCATATATTTGTCTCTCTCTTCTAACTTATTTCACTTAGTATGATATATACTAAATCCATCCATGTTTTTCAAATGGCAAGATCTCATTCTTTTTTATGCCTAAAAATATTCTAGTGTATGTACACCACATCCTTATCTATCAGTGGGCACTTGAGTTGCTTCTATATCTTGACTATTGTAAATAATGCTGCTACAAACTTAAGAGGTACCTATACCTTGTGAAATAGTGTTTTTTATGTTCTTTGGGTAAATACCCTGTAGTGGGATTAATGGGACATATTGTATTTCTATTTTGAATTTTTTGAGGAACCTCCATACTATATCCACAGTGGCTTCCCCAATTTAATTCCCACCAACAGTGCATGAGGGTTGCCTTTTCTCCTCATTCTTGCCAATAGTTATTTCTTATTTTTTTAATTTATTTTTTTAATTTATTTTTTTTATTTTAGTCATCCTAACAGGTGTAAGACAACATCTCACTGTGATTTTGATATGATTTCCTGGATGATTAATGATGTTGAGTACTTGATTGATTGATTTTCGTGTATAATTAACATACAGTGTTATATTAGTTTCAGGTACACAATTCTATACATTTCTCAGTGCTGATCAAGATAAGTGTATTCTTTTTTTTTAATTTTTTATTTATTTGAGAGAGAGAGCACACATGAGAGGGGGGAGGGTCAGAGGGAGAAGCAGACTCCCTGCCGAGCAGGGAGCCCGATTTGGGACTCGATCCCGGGACTCCAGGATCATGACCTGAGCCGAAGGCAGTCGCCTACCCAACCGAGCCACCCAGGCGCCCCAAGATAAGTGTATTCTTAATCCCCTTTATCAATTGCACTCATCTCCCCACCCATCTTGTAACCACCAGTTTGTTTTCTGTTTTTAAGAGTCTGTTTTTTAGGAAGAGAAGATGGCAGTGGAATAGGAGGACTAGGCTCACCTTATCCCACCAATACAACTAGATAACTATCAAATCATTCCAAATACTCCATAAATCAACCTGAAGACTGACAGGACAAACTCAACAACTAAAAGGGGTGAAGAAGCCACATTATAGAAGATAGGAAGTGTGGTGATGTGGTTTGGGGAAAGATGGATTCCAGGTGCTGTGGAAGGGAGGGAACCATATTTGTGGAGACAGGTAAGGGAGAGTAGAATCCACAGAGGAACACATGAGGAGACCATTTCCACAAAGTCATTGGCTGGGAAAATGAGAGGGGCTGATTTTTGTGAGTTCTTGTAACCAGATGGGCTTAAAGCTGGAGTTTTAAAGGTCAGTGGGATTGGCTGGGATAGGGCCCTGAGGGTGCTGACCTGCTCATGGAGAGAACCCAGGGGTGGATGGCCCTGAGAAGTGGCTAAGGCTTACAGGGGAGGCATTGTTCACTCTTCCTGGAGCACATCTTTGAGAGGTGGCATTCAGAGAGATGCCTCTCTGAGACAAAGGAGCCTACCAGCACCATTTCCCTCCCATCCCCCTCAGCATAGATGCAGAAACACCTGCTGAGGGAAGCTAACCCTGATACTGGCTTGCTTGCTGCAGGTCCCAGGCCACTCACTCTGATGCAACTGCCCTTCTCAGTTAAATTTGCATCAATTCCAGTGTGTCAAGACCCTCTCCAGAAGATCAGCGCAGGACCCCACCACAGCACATCCCTAAAGTTTGGAGTTCTAAGGATCAGCAGGCTTGACTGGGATAAGGTCCAAGGTGCGCCGTGCTGCTCCTGGCAGGCAAACAGCCTGGAGACAGTGTGAAAATGGAGATCTGAAAAATGCATGGGACACACAGGGAGAGATTTTTTGCTCTTCTGGAAGTACTTCCCTAAGAGCGGCAGGCACAGAGACGCCTCTTCCTGGACAAAGGAGCTGGCTTCTTTTACCTCCCCGACCTCCCCTCCCCTGCCTTCAGCATAAACTAGCTTCAGTAAACAGCACCACAGCAACACTGGATTGCTAACCTGATTACATCAAGTCCTGCCCCCCTGTGCTCTGCTGGTACTGCTTTTCTGGGGAAAGTGTGCCTAAGCCCCAGCCCAGTGGGTTCCTTCCCTAGAAGACCAGTGGAAACCCCTGCACACACCACATCTCCCAACCAGAGATTTCTGCAAGGATTCAGTTCTAGTGGAAGTAAAATCAGGTCTCATTTAATAAGCAGACCAGAGCACACCTAGTTAAAACTCAGCACACTCTAGCCAAGGTCTAAACACTCCCTACTGCAGGCAAGGAGAGCCTCTGCAGAAGATGGGCCTGAAGGACAGAACAGCCAATACAATAGAGTGCACCAGGACTCACCAGAGACAAACCCCGAAGCACACACCCTGGACACTGTATGACCTCTTCTTCATAAAGCCATTGCACATAGGAGCAAGAAACATAACAGGCTTTTCTAACACAGAGAAGAAGACTGAGACTTAGTCAAATGCCAAGATGGATAAATACATCCCAAATGGAAGAACAATATAAGGTCATGGGCATAGATTAATTGAAACAGATATAAGTAATATACCTGATGGAGAATTTAAAGCAACAATCATAAGTATACTCACTGGGTTGGAGAGAATGGGAGACTACAGGGACTCTCTTACTGAAGAGATAAAAGAATTAAAAAAAAAAGTCTGAAATTAAAAATAAAATAACAGATTCAAAACAGACTGGATGCAGTGAGCACAAGGATGGAAGAAGAAGAGGAAGGATTAAGTGATATAGAAGATAAAGGTGATATAGAAATGATAATGAAGTATAAATGAATAAAATAAAAGTGATATAGAAGATAAAATGAAGCAGAACAAAAAAGAAAAAGAAGAGTTATGGAACAGGAGAATTGACTTAGGGAACACAGGTGGCACATCAAACATACTAACATTCCTATCATAGGAGTTCCAAAAAAAGGAAGAGAGAAAAGGGGGCAGAAAATTTATTTGAAAAATAATAAAACTTTAATAAAATAATAAAAAAATAAAAGTGGAACCTTCCCATATCTGCGGAAGGAAACAGATATCAAGATCCACGGGGAACAGAGAACTCCCATCAAAATCAACAAAAGCAAGCCAATACCAAGACATATTGTGAAATTTGTAAAATATGGTGACAACAAAATATCCTAAAGTCAACAAGACAAAAGCAGTCCCTGACTTACAAGGGAAGACCTGTAAGTCTAGCTGTAGACCTCCCCAAGGAAATTTGGCAAGCCAGAAGTGAGTGGTAAGATATATTCAATGTGCTGAATGGGAAAAAAAATCTGCAGCCAAGAATACTCTATCCAACAAGGCTGTCATTCAGAATAGAAAAAGAGATAGAGTTTCCCAGAAAAACAAAAACTAAAGGAGTTCATGACAACTAAACCAACCCTGCAAGAAATGTTAAAGGGGAGTCTTTGAGTGGAATGGAAAGATGAAAAGTGACAAAGACTAGAAAGGAAGAGAGAAAATCTCCAGAGACAATTAAAAAAAAGTAATAAAATGGCACTAAGTTTATATCTATTAATAATTACTCTGAATATAAATGGACTAAATTGCTCCAATCAAAAGACATAAGATGTCAGAATGGATAAAAACAAAATAACAACAACAAAAGAAGACTCATCTATATGCTGCCTACAAGAGACTCATTTTAGACCTAAAGACAACTGCTACATTGAAAGTGAGGGGGATAGAGAAACATTGATCTTGCAAACCGACATCAAAAGAAAGCTAGAGTAGTGATACTTGTACCAGACAAACTAGATTTTAAACAAAAAACTGTAAAAAGAGATGAAGAAGGGCACTATGTCATAATAAAGGGAACTATCCAATAAGAAAACCTAACAATTGTAAATATTTATACCCCCAACTTGGGAACACCCAAATATGTAAAATAATTAATAACAAGCATAAAGAAACTCATTCATAATACTACAACAATAGGAGGGAACTTTAACATCCAGTATATCAATGGACAGATCATCTGAGCAGAAAGTCAATAAGGACACAATGGCTTTGAATGACATACTGGACCATATGGACTTAACAGATATATTCAGAACATGTCATTCTAAAGCTGCAGAATACTCATTCTTTTTGCATGCCCATGGGATATTCTCCAGAATACATCACAGTTGTCACCAACTAGGCTTCAACAAGTACAAAAAGAATGAGATCATACCATTGCATATTTTCTGACCACAATGCTATGAAACTTGAAGTTAAGCATCAGAAAAAGTTTTGAAAGACCAAAAACACATGGTGGTTAAACAACATGCTACTAAGGAATTAATGGGTCAAGCAGGAAGTCAAAGACGAAATTTAAAAAAATAAATCGAAACAAATGAAAATGAAAACACTGTGGTCCAAAATCTTTGTGATACAGCAAAAGCAGTCCTAAGAGGGAAGTATACAGCAGTACAGGCCTATCTCAAGAAGCAAGAAAATTCTCAAACAAACAACCTGATCTTATACATAGAGGAACTCAAAAAAGAAAAACAAAACCTAAAGCCAACAGAAGAAGGGAAATAATAAAAATTAGAGCAGAAATTATATAGAAGCTAAAAAAAAAAACAAAAACAAAAGAAAGAACAGATCAATGAAACAAGGAGTTGGTTCTTTGAAAAAATTAATAAAATTGATAAACTTTTAGCTAGACTTATGAAAGAGTAAAAGGAAGGACCCAAATAAAATCATAAACGAGAGAGGAGAAGTAACAACAAACACCCCAGAAATACAAACAATTATAAGAGAATATTATGAAATATTATATGCCAACAAAATGGACAATCTGGAAGAATTAGATAAGTTCCTAGAAAAATATATTACCAAAACTGAAATAGGAAGAAATAGAAGATTTGAGCAGACTGATAGCAAAGAAATTGAAAAAGTAAATCAAAAACTTCTCAAGAAACAGAAGTCCTGGGCCAGAAGGATTCACAGTGGAGTTCTACCAAATATTTAAAGAAGGGGGCGCCTGGGTGGCTCAGTTGGTTGAGCGGCTGCCTTCGGCTCAGGTCATGATCCCGGGGTCCTGGGATCGAGCCCCGCGTTGGGCTCCCTGCTCAGTGGAGAGTCTGCTTCTCCCTCTCTCTCTGCCTACTTGTGCTCTCTCTCTATCTCTGTCAAATAAATAAATAAAATCTTTAAAAAAAAAAAAAGATTTAATACCTATTCTCTCAAACTGTCCAAAAAAATAAAAATGGTAGGAAAACTTCCAAATTCATTCATGAGGCTAGCATTACCTTGATTACAAACCTAGACAAAGACCCAACTAAAAAGAGAACTACAGGCCAATATCCCCAATTAACATGGATGCAAAAATTCTCATGGGGCACCTGGGTGGCTCAGTTGCTTAAACGTTTGCCTTCAGCCAATGATCTCAGGCTCCTGGGATCGCGCCCCGTGTTGGGCTCCCTGCTCAGTGGGGAGTCTGCTTCTCCCTCTCCCTCTGCTCCTCCCCCTGCTTATGATCTCTTTCTCTCTCTCAAATTAATAAATAAAATCTTTTAAAGAATCTCAACAAAATACTAGCAAATTGAATCCAACAGTAAATTAAAAGGATTATTCACCATGATCAAGTGTGATTTATTCCTGAGCTCCAAAAGTGTTTCAATATTTGCAAATTAATCAGTGAGATACACCACATTAATAAAAGAATAAGAACCATGTGATCCTTTCAATAGACTCAGAAAAAAAAAATTGACAAAGTACAACACCCATTCATTATAAAAACCCTCAACAAAGTAGGGTTTGAGGGAACATGCCACAACTTAATAAAGGCCATATATGAGAAAATCATAGCTAATATCATCCTCTTTGGGTAAAAACAAAGAGCTTTTCCTCTACAGCCAGTAACAAGACAAGGATGTCCACTCTCACCACTATTATTTAACATAGTACAGGAAGTCCTAGTCTCAGCAATCAGACAACAAAAAGAAATACAAGATATGCAGATTGGCAGGGAAGAAGTCAAACTTTCACTATTTGTAAGTGACAATTATACCCGATATAGAAATACCAAAAGACTCAACCCCCCCCAAAAAAATGCTAGAACTGATAAATGAATTCAGCAAAGGATACAAGATCAAAGTACAAAAATCTGTTGCAATTCCATATACCACTAATGAAGCAGCAAAAAGAGAAATCAGGAATCAATCCCATTTACAATTGCAGCCAAAACCATAAAGTACATAGGAATAAACCTAACCAAAAGGTCTGTACTCTGGAAACTATAGAACACTTATGAAAGAAACTGAAGAGGACACAAAGAAATGGAAGAATATTCCATGCTCCTGTATTTGAAGTACAAATATTGTTAAAATGCCTGTATTACCCAAAGCAATCTACACATTTAACACAATCTCTATCAAATTGCCACCAGAATTTTTCAGATTTCTAACAAACCTAAAATTTGTATGAAGTCACAAAGCACCCCAAATAGCAAAAGAAATCTTGAAAAAGAAAGCAAAGCTATAGGCATCATGATTCCAGACTTCAAGCTCTATTACAAAGCTATAGTGATCAAGACAGTATGGTACTGGCACAAAACAAAAACATAGATCAATGGGATAGAATAGAAAACCCAGAAATGAGCCCCCAACTATATGGGCAATTAATCTTCCACAAAGCAGGAAAGAATATCCAATGAAAACAAATACAGTCTTTTCAAAAATAGTGTTGGGAAAACTGGACAACAACAAACAAACAGAATGAAACTAGACCACTTTCTTACACCATACACAAAAGTAAAATCAAAATGATTAAAGACCTAAATGTGAGGCTGGAAACCACTAAAATCCTAGAGAAGAACACAGGTAGTAATCCCTTTGACATCAGCCAATAGCAACTTCTTACTATATATGTCTCCTGAGGCAAGGAAAACAAAGGCAAAAATAAACTATTGGGACTTCATCAAAATAAAAAGCTCTGCATTGTGACATAAACAACAAAACTAAAAGGCAACCTACAGAATGGGAGAAGATAATTGCAAATGACAAATGTGATAAAAGGTTATTATCCAAAGAGAATATCATTATCTTTATTATATTTATATTATCTTTATTATGCACAAAGAACTTGTGCAATTTAATTTAACACCATGAAAAGAAATAATCCAATTAAAAATTGGGTAGGAGACATGAATAGACATTTTTCCAAAGTAGACATACAGATGGTCAACAGACACATGAAGAGTTGCTCAACATTATTCTTCATCAGGGAAATATAAATAAAATCTGAAATGAGATGTCACTTCATACCACTCAGAATGGCTAAAAAATAACTATACAAGAAGCAACAGGTGTGGGCAAGGATGCAGAGAAAGGGGATCCCTCCTACACTCTTGGTGGGGATGCAGTGTGGTGCAGCCACTCTGGAAAATGTATGGAGGTTCCTCAAAATTTAAAGAGAGAACTACCCTACAACCCAGCAATTGCACTACTAGGTGTTTGTCCAAAGAATATAAAAATACTAGTTTGAAGGGATACATGCACCCCAGTATTTATAGCGGTGTTATCAACAATGGAAACAGCCATAGTGTGCATTGACTGATGAATGGCTAAAGAAGAGTTGGTATATGTATATGCAATGGAATATTACTCAGCCATAAAAAAGAATGAAATGTTGCCATTTGCAAGGACATGGATAGAGCTAGAGAGTATTATGCTAAGCAAAATAAGTCATTGAGAGAATAACAAATAGTATATGATTTCACTCATCTGTGGAATTTAAGAAACAAAACAAATTGTCATGGGGGGGAAAAAGAGGTAATCCAAGAAACAGACTCTTACCTATAGAGAACAGACTGATGTTACCAAGGGAAGATTGGTGGGGTAATGGTTTAAATAGGTGATGGGGATTCAAGAGTGCATTTGTGATGAGTACCAGGTGTTGTATGTAAGCGATGAATGACTAAATTCTACAACTGAAACTAATATTGTACTGTATGCTAAATCGCTAGAATTGAGAAGTGAGAAAAAAAATAAAGCTGGCATATTAAGTGGCAGAAGACTAAGGGAATGAGCTAAAGGTATAAAATATTAGTATGAAAATAGTTTTAAAAATCAATGCTTGTTATATACCAGCAGTATTACAATTTCTGATATGAATCCTCTTTGTACTACTACTGTTAAGAGAAGCTGAAGAAAACTGACTGGTTAAGAACAAAAAAGAACACATTAAGTGTCACATAAGTAAAATATAAGAGCTATGGATCTGTGTATATCAGTAGAACACTTGACAGAAATATGGGTAATGAAAAGAGAAGTAGAAAAATGTACTAAAAATAGAATAAAAACACCTTTCCATGCATGCAGACAAGTGGCAAAAATGTGGCGGTGAAAGCAGTAAAAGTAGGAAAGTACATTTTATTGATATATATTGAGTTTTACATTATGAAAATGGAAAATATATCTGCTCTTCCAGTCATCACTTTCATCTGTCACTTGGGAAAATGTTATTATGGACTTAGTATTAAAACAAACAACAACAAACAGTGTTCTGTGAATGCTAAACCTGAGGTGTGTGATATTTGTACTCTAGCTATACAGAGGAATGTCCTTGTATTAAGGAACTACCTGCAAATGTGTGTATGGAGAGATGATGATAGATAAATAGATAGATAGACAGATGATAGATGATAGATAGATAGACAGATAGACAGATGATAGATAGATGATAGATAGATGATAGATAGATAGATAGATGATAGATGATAGATAGATAGATGATAGATAGATAGATGATAGATGATAGATACATAGATAGATGATAGACAGATACACACATATGTAAAATTTCTTGATGCTTGAAATACATTCTCAAATTTTCAGATATTAAACATAAAATTAAAATTAAAGATTGTTTTCTGGAACACAAAAACTGACCTAATGGTATCAGTTCAAAAATATATATGAAGAATGTTCCCCAAGAAGAATAAAAATGATCCCAGATGGAAATTTAGTGGTGGATATCTCAAGGAATGAATAACACATTATAATAAGCAAGGAAGCAAGCAGAGATGAGTTTGCTAGACCTTCACTTGGTACTTCCTGCTTTGGTCATTCCTCCGGTAGCATGTAAGATGAAGGTGCAGGAACTGACTTTACATCTTTATAGATGGTCAGAATTTAAATGGCCATAGAAATTAGTCCTATCTTTTTTAAAATTTTATTTTAACTTACTTAAGTTCAATTAGTTAACATAGTGTATCATTAGTTTCAGATGTAGTGTTCAGTGATTCATCATTTGCATATAACACCCAGTGCTCCGTACATCACGTTCCCTCCTTAATGCCCATCACTCAGTTACCCCATACCCCACCCACCTCCCCTCCAGCAACCTTCAGGTTGTTCCCCACAGTTAAGAGTCTCTTATGGTTTTGCTTCCTTTTTTATGGTATCCACCACTAAATTTCCACCTGAGATCATTTTTCTTGGTTTTCATGGTTTTTATCTTATTTTATTAATTCTATCCCTAAAACTAATAATACAGTGTAGTTAACTAAATTTAATTTAAATTAAAAAAAATCACAGTGATATCTACTTAATAGAATTAGTAAAGTGAACCCTTGTTTGCACTTTTCAAAAGAATGCTGAATTATTCAGGTATCTAGTTTTTAAGTTACTATATTTAGTTAATATGAAGCTGTGACTGTGATATTTGGCTTATTTATGACCAAGTGATATCAATTAAAAAAAAAAAAACAAAAACAGGTACTTTAGTGCAAAAGTTAGATGAATTGGCTCATTCATCTCTATGATAACAACTTCCTCTTCTTTATTGGCATTCCTTGTTTGTGACAACTTAATGTTTCCATTTCCGAGTTCCCCACTTGCAGATCTCAGTCATTCTTTTGCACAGGAAATTACAATATCACCTCTAATATGGCTGAGATCTTGGCATACATGTGCAAATTCTCCAGAAGGCATCTTTACGACACCAACCGGACAAGCATGTCCTGTTACTCTGAGTTCTGTACCTGAAAATATATCCAGACCCTGATGCCAGCCTTGCCACTGACATGACCCAGCCTCAGCCTTGGCCAGACTGCAGGAGAGACCCTAGGGAAAGTGCCTCTTGACCCCGTAGACTCTTGCGTATAAGTGCAAAATAAGGGTGTGCTGTTTTTTAGCCATGGTTTTAGTGTACTAAAATTCAAATTTTAATTGGGCTAAAATTAGTTAATAAATTAACCCTTATAATCCATAGAATATATAGTGATATTTTTATTTTCTTTCTTAATATTAGTAATTTGTGATTTATTTATTTTTCCTCAATAGGGTCTTATATATTCTGTTTTTTCATAGAATGAACATTTGGTTTGAATTTGTCTATTCTGTATATGTTTTCTACTTAATTTTGATTTCAGTTTTTATCTGTATTATTGTTTTCTGTTACCTACTTTTGGTAAAGTATGCTCTTCTGGGTATATTAGGTGGAAATTTGCATAATTTATTTTCAGCCTGTTACTGTGATGAAGTGTAAAGTTACAATTTCACCATGAAGTCCCACTTTAGAATCACGTCAGAAATGTTGTATTGTGCTCTTATTGTTGACAATAGAATACATACAAGGTATTTTCTATTGTGTTCTTTATTTTTTCTTACACCCAAGGTTTATTTAGAAATGTTTACCCAATTCTTTGGGGATTTTTATAAGCATTGTTTTTTCTTTATATTCTTTTTTTTATTATTATGTTATGTTAATCACCATACATTGCATCATTAGTTTTAGATGTAGTGTTCCATGATTCATTGTTTGTGCATAACACCCAGTGCACCATGCAGAACGTGCCCTCTTTAATACCCATCACCAGGCTAACCCATCCTCCCACCCCCCTCCCCTCTAGAACCCTCAGTTTGTTTTTCAGAGTCCATCGTCTCTCATGGTTCGTCACCCCCTCCAATTTACCCCCCTTCATTCTTCCCCTCCTGCTATCTTCTTCTTTTTTTTTTTTAACATATAATTTGTTATTTGTTTCAGAGGTACAGGTCTGTGATTCAACATTTAACTCCATTATTAGAAAATATGCTTTATATGATTTCTTTCTTTTGAACTACATTGAGAATGATTTTGCAGACCATCCTGTGGTCTATCTTGATGAACTTTCCATATTCACTTCCTAAGACTCTGAAGGTGTTAGGAGCATGTCACTCCAAAATATGCCACTTTGGCATGTTGATTATTTTAAGTTAAATGCACTAAGAATCAGCAGGTGCATGGAGGGCACTCTGACCCTCCTTATTCCTGAAATCAGGAGATAGAACTCCATGTGAAAGATGCACTCCTGTACCAGGAGGAAGGGAGACATCCTCATCATCAGAAACAGGGCGTTTAGGATTGAAAAGGCTGTATAAACAAACCTTGTTAATTCTTCTCCATTGACTACCTATAGCCCAAAACCCTGTGCTTTGCAAATTCTTCAGAAATTTATTGTTCCCTTTTTTGAAAGACATAGAATTTTCCTGCTCTGGTCACTACTTAGGGTCTTCATTGTCTTTTGAAGGCTCTCATGTATGTGTAAAAATTCAATGAAAAGTATATGCTGCTAATCTGGTTTATGTCAAGTTAATTCTTAGGACCAGTGAGAGACCCTAAGAGGGCATAGGACAATTTTTCCTCCTCTATGAATAGAATGTCGGTTTCAAAGATAGTGTGTTGTTTTGATGTTTAATTGGATCAGATTGTTTGATAGTATTTAGAAATTCTATATGCTTACTTATTGATAATTTTATGGATAATTACTTAGTATTTATCAATCACTGAGAGAGAGCCTGTTAAAATCTCTGACTACAGTTATGGGTCAGCAAGGTTTCCCTGTAGTTCTATAAATTTTGGCTTTATGAACTAGCTGCTCTGTTACATTGTTACATAATTTGGAATATTATGATGTTCTCGAAACTGTCTCTTTTTCCCATCATGTAATACTCTTGATTACCTCTTGCAATAATCTTCACCTTGAAATGTATTTGGTTAATATCACTGGTTATTCCATTATCCCTTTGCTTACTAGAGTAAGTAAATAATAGTCCACAGTATATCCTTATTCTATACTTTACTTTTTATGTGCATCTTTCGTTCTTTCTTCTTCTTCTTTTTTTTTTTTTTTTGAGACTGTGTAAATCAAGTTCTTTTTTATTCGACTGACAGTCTCTGCCTTTATTTGGTGTTTGGTACTTTAAGTCCATTCCTATTTAATTAAATTTCTGTTTCAGGCTTTGAATCTACCTGATTACTTATTTTCCCTTCATCCTGATTGTTACTGCTATTGTTCCTCAGTTTATCCTTTCCTGTCTTTTTTTGTGTGTGACACATTCTTTTACTTTTTATTTTTATTTTTTAATGACACGTTATTTTAGTGTTCCCTGTCATTTCTTCTACATGGTGTCACTATACAGTCCATATTTCCTCCTTGCCTCTTCCCTCCAAAACCACCATGAGATTTCTAGGTTTCACCTCCTGCACCTTGCTTATACTTCCTTGTCCTATTTCCTATTCCACAAATATAGTAATAATTAGTCAACTTTTATCATATATATTAATTCTGTTTCACACATTAAGAATTTTATGATTTTTATGTTTATACTTGTTTTTTAAATGAATGATGAACAGAAAGCAAAATCTTTCATATTTTCTAACTTATTAACTATTTCTGATGCTTTTTGCTCAACTTAATGAATCCAAATTCCCATTTCGAATAATTTCCCATCAGCTTGAAGATATCCTTTAATATTCCTGTTATCTACATATGCTGGTGATTAATTATTTCTGCTTTTTTTTTGTTTGTTTGTTTTATTTTAATCAGGAAAGTCTTTATTTTGTCATAATTCGTGAAGGATATGGATGCTTGAATTCCGAAGTTCGTTTTTCAGTTGTTTTTCTTTTTTCAGCCCTTGAAATGTGTCTTTCTGTTGTCATCTGGCTACCAGATTTTGATGGAAACTCAGTGATGACTTTTAGCTATTCTTCCCTGTATTCAATATGCCCTTTCTTCCTGTGGTTACTTGCAAATTTTATCTTTAGTGTAGGTTTATAGCAGTTTGGTCAGTATGTGCCTAGATGTTATTAACTTTATAAAGATCTTTTTTGACTTTTGCTATCCTTTTTTTTTTTTTTTTGTGGAACTCTGTCACTTTTAAAATTTGAATTGGGCATTATTCACTTTTTTTTATTATTATGTTTTGTTAGTCACCGTACAGTACTTCATTATTTTTGATGTAGTGTTCCATGATTCATTGTTTGCATATAACAGCAGTGCTCCTTACAATATGTGCCCTCCTTAATAACCATCACTGGGCTAACCCATCCCCCAATCCTCTTCCCCTCTGAAACCCTCAGTTCATTTCCTGGAGTACATGGTCTCTCATGATTCATCTCTCCCTCTGATTTCCCCCCTTCATTTTTCCCTTTATTCTCCTAATGTCCTCCATGCTATTTATTATGTTCCACATATGAGTGAAACCATATGATAGTTGTCTTTTCTCTGCTTGACTTATTTCATTGAGCATAATCCTCTCCAGTTCCATCCATGTCGATGCAAATGGTGGGTATTCATCCTTTCTGATGGCTGAGTAATATTCCATTGTATATATGAACCACATCTTCTTTATCCATTCTTCTCTTGAAGGACACCTCAGCTCCTTCCACAGTTTGGCTATTGTGGACATTGCTGCTATGAATGTTGGGCTGCATGTGCCCCATCTTTTCACTACTTCTGTATCTTTGGGGTAAATAGCTGGGTCATAGGGTAGCTCTATTTTTTAACATCTTGAGTAACCTCCATACTGTTTTCCAGAGTAGCTGTACCAGCTTACATTCCCACCAACAGTGAAAGAGGGTTCTTCTTTCTCCACATCCTCACCAATATTTGTTTCCTGTCTTGATTCCAAAAATAGAAAATGGAAGGAAAACTTCCAAACTCATTCTGTGAGGCCAGCATTACCTTGATCCCAAAACCAGACAAAGACCCCACTAAAAAGGAGAATTACAGCCCAGTATCCTTGAGAAAACATTGATGCAAAAACTCTCAACAGGATACTAGCTAATTGGATCCAACAGTACATTAAAATGATTATTCACCGGGGCGCCTGGGTGGCTCAGTTGGTTAGGCGACTGCCTTTGGCTCAGGTCATGATCCTGGAGTCCCGGGATCGAGTCCCGCATCGGGCTCCCTGCTCAGCGGGGAGTCTGCTTCTCCCTCTGACCCTCCCCCCTCTCATGTGCTCTCTCTCTCTCTCTCTCTCATTCTCTCTCTCAAATAAATAAATAAAATCTTAAAAAAAAATAAATAAATAAAAAGATTATTCACCATGAGCAAGCGAGATTTATTCCTGGGATGCAGGGGTGGCTCAACATTCACAAATCAATCAACATGATACACCACATTAATAAAGATAAGTAAGATTTTTTATTTATAATAATAATCTATAAATAAATATTATTTATTAAAAATAATAAATAATAAGAACCATATGATCCTTTCAATAGATGAAGAAAAAGAATTTGACAAATACAGCATCTTTTCTTGATAAAAACCCTCAAGAAATTAGGACTAGAGAGAACATACATCAATACCATAAAGGTCATATATGAAATTAACCACAGCTAATATGATCCTCAATGGGAAGGAAAAAAAAAAACAACTGAGTTTTCCTCCTAAAGTCAGGAACATGACAGGCATGTCCACTCTCACCACTGCTATTCAACATAGTATTGGAAGTCCTAGCCTCAGCAATCAGACAACAAAAATAAATGAAAGGCATCCAAATCAACAAAGAGGTAGTTAAAACTGTCACTCTTTGCAGACAACATGACACTCTATGTAGAAAAGACTCCACCAAAAAATTGTTAGAACTGATATGGGAATTCAGCAAAGTTGTAGGATATAAAGTCAATGCACAGAAGTCTGTTGCATTTTTATACACCAACAATGAAGCAGTAGAAAGAGAAATCAAAGAATGCATCTCATTTACAACTGTACCAAAAAACAATAAGATACTTAGGAATAAGCCTAACCAAAGAGATAAAAGATCTATACTGTGAAAAGTATAGAACACTTATGAAAGAAATTGAGGTAGACACAAAGAAATGGAAGAACATCCCATGCTCATGGATTGGAAGAATGAATATTGTTAAAATGTCAGTGCTACCCAGAGTAGTCTACACATTCAGTGCAATCCTTATCAAAATATCACAAGCATTTTTCACAGATCTAGAACAAACAGTCCTAAAACTTGTATGGAACCATGAAAGACTCTGAATAGCCAAAGTAATTAAAAAAAAAAGAAAGAAAGAAAGAAAGAAAAGAAAAAGAAAACCAAAGCTGGAGTCATTACAATTTCAGACTTCAAGCTGTGTTACAAAGCTGTCATCATCAAGACAGCATGGTACTGGCACAAAAACAGACACAAAAGTCAGTGGAACAGAATAGACAAGCCAGAAATGTACCCTCAACTCTAGTCAAGTAATGTTTGACAAAACAGGAAAAAATATCCAATGGAAAAAAGATTGTCTCTTCAGCAAATGGTGTTGGGAAAATTGGACAGCCACATACAGAGGAATGAAACTGGACCCTTTTATTACACCATACATGAAAATAAACTCTAAGTGGATGAAAGACCTAATTGTGAGAGGAATCCATCAAAATCCTAGAGGAGGACACAGGCAGAAACCTCTTTGACTTGGGCCACAGCAACTTCTTTCAAGACATGTCTCCAAAGGCAATGAAAACAAAAGCAAAAATGGGCTATAGGGACTTTATAAGGATAAAAATCTTTTGCATAGCAAAGGAAACAATCAACAAAACTAAAAGGCAACCTGCAGAATAGGAGATGATATATTGAAATGACATATCAGATAAAGGACCAATATCCAAAACACAAAAAAATCCAGTCAAGAAATGGGCAGAAGAGGGGCACCTGGGTGGCTCAGTTGGTTAAGCGACTGCCTTCGGCTCAGGTCATGATCCTGAAGTCCCGGGATCGAGTCCCGCATCGGGCTTCCTGCTCAGCAGGGAGTCTGCTTCTCCCTCTGACCCTCATGATCTCTCTATCTCATTCTCTCTCTCAAATAAATAAATAAAATCTTAAAAAAAAAAAGAAATGGGCAGAAGATATGAACAGACATTTCTCCACAGAAGACAAACAAATGGCTGACAGACACATGAAAAAAATTCTCAACATCACTCATTATCAGTGAAATATAAATTAAAACCACATTGAGGTACCACTCACACCAGTCACAATGGCTAAAATTAACAACTCAGAAAACAGCAGGTGTTGGTGAGGATGCAGAGAAAGGGAAACCCTCTTACACTATTGGTGGGAGTGCAAACTTGTACAGCCACTCTGGAAAACAGTATGGAGGTTCCTCAAAAAGTTCAAAATTGAATATATGTTATATATATATTACATTATTTTATATATACTGTATATATATAGTCCATTATATATTCATTATATATATAGTATTCATTATATATTCATTATTTACTCATTATATATTATATATATTCAAAATTGAATGGACATTATATATATATATTAAATATAACGGACTATTAGTCATCAAAAAGAATGGACTTTTGCCATTTGCAGTGATGTGGAGGAACTAGAATGTAGTATGCTAAGCAAAATAATCAGTCAGAGAAAGACAAATAGCATATGATTTCAGTCATATGTGGAATTTAAGAAACATACTGATGAACATAGGGGAAGGAAGGGTAAAAGTGGATAAAAACAGAGAGACAAACCATAAGAGAATCTTAGCTACAGAGAACAAACTAAGTGTTTCTGGAGAGGAGTTAGATGGGGGATAGGGTAACTGGGGGATGGGCAGTAAGGAGGGCACTTGATATAATGAGCATATAATGAGTGTTGTATGCAACTGATGAATCACTAAATTCTACCTCTGAAACTAACAGTACAGTATATGTTAACTAACTTGAATTTAAATAAAACTGTAAAAAAAGAAATTAAAAAAAAAAGATTATTTGACCATATAGTTGTGGGTCAGTTTCTGTGTTTTCTATTCTGTTCCATTGATCAGTGTGTCTATTTTTATGCCAGTACCATACTGTCTTGATCACTACAGCTTTGTAATATAGCTTGAACTCCAGAATCGTGAATTCCCCAGCTTAGTTTATTTTTTCAGGATTGCTTTGGTTATTCAGGGTCCTTCGTGGTTTCATATATGTTTTAGGATTGTTTGTTCTTGCTTTGTGAAACATGCTGGTGGTATTTGGATAGGGGTTGCATTAAATATGTAGATTGGTTTGGGTAGTATAGACATTTTTAACAGTGTTTGTTCTTCCAGTCCATGAACATGGAATGTTTTCCATTTCTTTTTGTCCTCTTCAATGTCTTTCATAATTTTTCTATAATTTTCAGAGTACAAGTCTTTTACCTCTTTGGTTACATTTATTCCTATGTATCCTATTGTCTTTGGTGAAATTTTAAATGGGATTGATTCCTTGGTTTCTTTTTCTGATACTTCATTATTGGTGTATAGAAATGCAACAGATTTCTGTACATTAAAGTTATATCCTGAAACGTTTCTAAATTCATATATTAGTTGTAGCAATCTTTTGGTCGAGAATTTCAGGTTTTCTATTTAGAGTATCATGTCATCTACAGTTAGTGAAATTTTTACATATTCCTTGCTGATTTGGATGTCTGTTATTCCTTTTTGTTTCTGATTGCTGTCACTAGGAATTCCAGTACTATGTTAAATAATAATGGTGAGAGTGGTCATTCATGTCTTGTTCCTGACTTTAGAGGAATAACTCTCAGTTTTCCCCATTGAAGATATTAGTACTGTGTCTTTCATATATGGCCTTAATGGTGTTGAATAATGTTCCCTTTATCCGTAGTTTGTTGAGGGTTTTTTATGAAGAATGGTTGCTGTATTTTGTCAAATGCCTTTTCTATATCTGTTGAAAGGATCATATGGTTCTTATCCTTTCTTTTATTAATGTTGTGTATCATGTTGATTGGTTTGCAAATACTGGCCCAGCCCTGCAGCCCAGGAATAAATCCCACTTGATCATGGTGAATAATTCTTTTAATGTGTTGTTGAATTAGCTTTTCTGGTTATTTGTTTAGAATTTTTGCATCCATGTTCATAAGGAACATTGGCCTGTAATTCTCCTTTTTAGTGAGGTCTTTGGTTTTGGAATCAAGGTAATGCTGGCCTCGTGGAATGAGTTTTGGAAGTTTTCCTCCCATTTCTATTTTTTGGAACATTTTGGAAAAAAATAGGTATTAATTCTTTTTAATGTCTAGTAGAATCCTCCTGAGAAGCCATCTGGTCCCTGGGCTTTTGTTTGTTGGGAGAGTTTTGAATACTGGTTCAATTTCTTTGCTTGTAATGGGTTGGTTCAAATTTTCAATTTTTTTTTCTGTTTCAGTTTTGGTAGTTTGTATGTTTCTAGGGATTTATCCATTTATTCCAGATTTCCCAGTTTGTTGGCATAATTTTTTTCAAAATATTCTCTTTTAATCATTTGTATTTCTGGGGTGTTGGTTTTGATCGCTCCTCTTTCATTTATGATTTTATTTATTTGGTTCCTTCCGCTTTTCTTTTTGATGAGTGGCTAGGGGTTTATAAATTTTATTAATTCTTTCAAAGAACTAGCTCTTAGTTTCACTGATCTGTTCAACTGTTTTTGTTTCTATATAATTTATTTCTGCTCTAATCTTTATTACTTCCCTCTGCTAAATTTAGGCTTTATTTTCTGTTCCTTTTCTAGCTCCTTTAGGGGTAAGGTTAGGTTGTGTATTTGATGTCTTTCTTGCTCCTTGAAGGAGGCCTGTATTGCAATATATTTTCCTCTTAGGACTGCCTTGGCTGCATCCCAAATGTTTTGGACTGTCGTTTTGTTTTGTTGTGTTTTGTTTTGTTGTGTTGTGTTGTGTTGTTTTTGTTTTTGTTTTTTTTCATTTTCATGAACTTCCTTTTACTTTTTTATTTCTTATTTAATTTCCTGGTTAGCCCTTTAATCTTGGTAGGATGTTCTTTAATCTCCATGTATTTGTGGTCTTTCCATTTTTTTTTCTTGTGTTTGATAGTGTTGTGTTCTGAAAATATGCCTGGTATGATCTGAGTCTTTTTGAACTTGTTGAGGGCCAATCTGTGAACAAGTATGTGATCTATTGTGGAGAATATTCCATGTACTTTTGAGAAGATTGTGTATTCTGCTGCTTTAGAATGAAATGTTCTGAATACATCTGGTCCTGTGTGTCATTCAAAGCCATTGTTTCCTTGTTGATTTTCTGCCTAGATGATCTGTCCCTTGATATGTGTGGTGTTAAAGTCCCCTACTATTATTTTATTATTATCAATGAGTTTCTTCATGTCTGTTATTAATTGTTTTATGTATTTGGATGCTCCCAATGTGGGGGCATAAATATTTACAATTGTTAAATCTTCTTGTTGGTTAGACCCCTTTATTATGATAATGTTCCCTTCTTCATCTCTTGTTACAGTCTTTGTTTTGAAATCTAGCTTGTCTGATATATGTATGTCTACTCTGCCTTTCTTTTGACATCCATTAGCATTATAGATGATTCTCCATCCCCTCACTTTCAATCTGGAGGTGTCTTTAGGTCTATTATTTTCAGTAGACTTTATATTTGTAGGGGATATATATTCAGAGCAAACTTTAGCAGTAACTATAGAGTGCCTGTATGATTATTCAACCCCACACTTCACAGCCTTGCCCATTATCAACCCCATCAGAGTGGCACAGTTCTTAAAAACCAGGGCCCTACATTAACGAAGCATTGTCACCCAAAGTTCATCATCTACATTAGAGTTTACTCCCTGATGTTTTATATTCTGTGGTTTTTGACAAATGACATGGATCCACATTTAAAGTGTGATAGGGAATAACTTCCCTCCTCTCAAAAATCCTCTGTCTTCATCTTGCTCACCCTTCCCTCCTTCCAATGCCTGGAAACCACTGATAGTGTATTGTCTCCATGATTTGGCCTTTCCCAGAATGCCATATGGTTGGAATCCTACAGTATGTAGCCTCTTCAGATTGGCTTCATTCACTTAATACATAATTAAGGTTCCCCCATGTCTTTTCTTTGCTTGATAGCTCATTTCTTTTTAGCATGAATAGTATTCCATTCTTTAGATGTACCACAGTTTATCTATCCATTGAAAGATATCTTTGAAAGATATCTTTGTCACTTCCAACTTTGGGCAATTATAAATGAAACTGCTATAAGCATCCATGTGCAAGATTTTACTTGAACATAATTTTTTAACTCCTTTATGTAAATACTAAGAGAAGTGATTGATAGATTATATAAGAGTATATTTAGTTTCATAAGAAATTGCGAAACTTTGTTCCAAAATGGTTGTATTATTTTGCATTCCCACCAGCAATGAATGAGAATTCCTATTCCCCACATTCTCACTAGCATTTGGTATTGTCCGTGTTTTGGATTTTGACCATTCTAGTAGATGTGCAGTAGTAGCTCATTGTTTTTATAATTTGCAAACAATTCCCTAATGACATGTGATGTTGAGCATCTTTTCGTGTGCCCATCCGCCCACACTCTTGTGTTGCTTTGCAGGATTTAAATCCCTTTGTGCCCTCAAACACAGAACTAACTGGAGCCAGAGAATTAATGATACCTACCTTTCCTGGCCCTTGTGACTTCAATCAACTAGGACCCCTACTCTGTCAATTTAGGAAACTTTACCTCAATTCTACACTAAATTCTCCTTTGCCAAGCCCCTTTATAAATACACATGCACACTTAGCTTAAAACTTTCCCAGTTTTGTTGTTCAGGGAGATACTGCTTTGGGAAATATCCCAGTGTGTGTGTGCTCTCCCTCTCTCTCCAAATATATATACATACATATATGTATATATGTATATATATTTGTGTTTTTTGGCACCTGGGTGGCTCAGTTGGGTAAGTGTCTGCCTTCAGCTCAAGTCATGATCCCAGGGTCCTGGGATCAAAACCTTCATCAGGCTCCCTAGCTTCTCCCTCTCCTCCCCATTCATGCTCTCTCTCTTTCTCTCTCTCAAATAAATAAAATATTTTTAAAAAATTAAAAAAATAAATGTTTATTTGGTTTTTTTTTGGGGGGGAAGAGGGAGAGAGAGAGAATTTCAAGCAGACTCCCCACTGAGCAATATAAAATTTGATATTTTGAAAGTAAAATCCTTCCTTTTCCAGTCTTTGGCTTGTTTATGTCTTTTGGCTTGATGGCCACCAAGAGGTAAACCCAGTTTTGGGTTACAATATAAATGTGATTGCATCCATTTTGTATGATGATAGCAAAACTATCTTCCCACATTGTGTGAGGTCCTATGTGTTCTAACCTCTGTCTTCCATCCCCTCTTGTTTCACACCAACTGGAATTGATGTGTGCATCACTGTGTTCTACTTTAAAGGTGGTTCCCTGGAGGGTAGATACTAAGCCAGGACCAGAGAGGTAAGGAACGTTGGAATCCCTATTAGGAGATGCACCTATAGCAAGTGAGGGAGGCAGGTATAGGACAATAGTGAAGCTGCCTCACAAGCATCTGTACCTGAGGCCCTGGGAATTCCATGGAAAGCTAGGGCAAAAGGGCAGGTCTTTTTATCCAGTCAGTGGCTACAGAATGCCCCTTGGAAGGCATAAACTCAAATTCAGCATCCCAGTGTACATCCCATAGAGGGATGTAGGTGTGGGCCATCATCAACAGATGGTTGTTGTGGCCTGAATTGGGGACCTGTATAGAACATTAACATATCTGGGGCGCCTGGGTGGCTCAGATGGTTAAGCATCTGCCTTCAGCTCGGGTCATGATCTCCAGGTCCTGGGATCGAGCCTCATGCCGGGCTCCTGGCTCAGCGGGGAGTCTGCTTCTCATTTTCCCTCTGCCTCTCCCCGTGCTCATGCTCGCTCTCTGTATCTCTGTGTCTCAAATGAATAAATAAAATCTTTAAAAAAAAAAAGAACATCAACATATCCACTCCATAGAACAGTCCACTAGGTATAGATTACCTAATATATGCAGAGATCACTCAAGGAATTTAAATAGAAACTACTATGGGGTGAATATTATTTTTCTTCTTTTAAATTTTGAGTTATTTAAGGGTGACATTGATTAAATGGTACATGGCATGCCATGCTCCCTGTGTGTGTAAGAGCTAGAATTTGAACAAATGACTATCTGATACACAGCATGTCTTTTTGACCACTGTGTTATATATTGTGTTCACTTTTAACACTATGTGCTAAATGAATGTCAGTCTAATCAGCCCAACTTCACTGACAGATATGAAAGAGGTTATAAGAAAATAGGTCATTCGGGGCGCCTCAGTGGCTCAGTTGGTTAAGCGACTGCCTTCGGCTCAGGTCATGATCCCAGAGTCCTGGGATCAAGTCCCACATCGGGCTCCCAGCTTAGCAGGGAGCCTGCTTCTCCCTCTGACCCTCTCCCCTCTCATGCTGTCTCTCTCTCGTTCTCTCTCTCAAGTAAATAAATAAATAAATAAATAAAATCTTTAAAAAAAGAAAATAGGTCAATCAGGGTGCCTGGGTGGCTCAGTTATTGAGCATCTGCCTTTGGCTCAGGACATGACCCCGGAGTCCTGGGATGGAGCCCTGCATCAGGCTCCCTGCTCAGCGGGAAGCCTGCTTCTCCCTCTCTCTCTGCTGCCGCTCCCCCTGCTGTGCTCTCTCTCTGTCAAATAAAAAAAAAAAGGACAAAAAAGAAAATAGGTCAATCAAAAGGACACTGTGGGCTGGTATAGGGTTACCAGTACCTAGTCTCTCCTGGCTCTTCTCTCTGGCCCTTCATCTGTGTCTATTTGTGTGCTGCCTGTTGAGAGTAGGACATAAGTTAAAACCAGGGATAAAGTCATAGTCCTTATTCTCAAATAACAGATTTAGGGGTAACTGATCTTCAAGAAAACATTTTAGATCACATGATCACATAAAAATGGTTCAGGATCTAGCTGGAGCCATTGGGGGTTAAAGTCACTTTTCCTTCTGTGTTTGTTAGAGATAGAAATGATAGAATGTCAATTTCCCTTTTCTTCACAGTCATAAGATTGTTGGTAAAGTGGTATACTTAACAAAAAATTAATGTTTACATCATAATAAATGTTATTTTTTACTGTGTAGTTAATAGATCAACCAAATGATTAAACAACAACCAGGAAAATTATATATGTTTCCATTGGTAACATATATGCTTATAGAAATTTATCTGTAGTAATAGGGATGGACTTCATTAGAAGTTCCATATAATTTTCTTAGTCCATGCTATAACAAATTTCTGAAATGATTCCTTAAAAATATAATACCCTTGAGTGTATCATAGTTCTTGAACAACCGAGAATAGAAGCAAGTAATCAACAACACAGGTAACAGTGGCCCTTTAATTGCCACAACACAAAGGTCTAGAGATCTTTTAAAAGGAACTGAGAATCAAATTGTGTTTAATTTAAAACATGTTAAATGTACTTCCATTGAAGATGGGGACTCTGAAATATTCCATGCAAGGCCGGAGTGGTGCCTTGAGAGAACAGTGATAGGCTCACCCCACAAGAGGTCTTGAAAAGCTGGCAGCCCTGGGTCAATCACAGTTAAGGCTCCCTTTGGAATTCCTGTCTCTTGTTCAGCCTCTTCTTCATGAATCTTATCCCACCTCCTTGCCTGAATGGGAACTGAGCACTAATTGTCTTAAATGGAACTGCTTAACATTCCCTTTCCTTGTATCTCAGGGTCAGTCTATGCACATAATAAACTCCCTGCTCTTAAATGATTTGCCTTGGATATTGTTCTCCCACTCCTTTAAAAAAATATGTTTTAAGCCTCATGCTAAAAAGGTAGTGAACCCACTCTCCCCTTATTGAGACAATTTACTAAATTACTGACTACCTCTCATTTACAAAAAACACCAGGACCATAACTTTCTTTCTTTCTTTTTTTTTTTTTCCTACTGGAGTGCTTGTCCTCAGCGATGTGACCAATCCATCTTTCTTTTCATGACCTGATTTATCTCACTTATTCTTATGGCCATACTTTTGGTTTGTCATCTCCTAAAACTAAACCCTGTCTTTAATTACTATTTTAAGCCACTAAACTTCTATGTGTCACTTCCTATCTATACACATAGCACAGATAGTCCTATAACAAATACCAAAATCCTATAACACAATCCCGCTTTTTTCTCTTTTTTTAAACTCTGGACTTCTGGTCATTGTTTGCTTCACTTCCCTCCTATATTGATTTATCTTCCTGACAATCTGCGACTCTTAAATCCATTGTCTTTGCCTTTATTTCCAACTCTATACACAGAGCTAAGTCTCAACCCAAAATGAACTATTTTGTTGTACGGGCCTGAGCACAAACAGCTGAGTGATCTTAAAGCAGAGTGCACAAGACAGGCAACTCAACATCACAACAAATCAGTGATATCCTACTTCATCTAGGCACTCATTTTTTTCCCAAATCCACCTGTCTTTTGATATCTATCAATCCCATTTTACCAAATGAGTTTGGAATGACTTTACCACTTTCTTCAAACTTAGACCCACATTTTCTACGGTAAAGGAGAGTTGTTACCTTATCTCAGAAACATAAGCCCTATAAGTCCACAGATGAGGAGGTCTACAAGTCCTATTTATTTGAATACCCATCAGATTGCAATATCCTCTCCTTTCTGCCTTTCACAGTAGATAAATGTTTTTCCCTTTCAATGCTCATTTGAGTCACATTTGTCTCAGATCCCTCCCTTTTCAACCTCAGGCTCTCAGTTATCACCTCCATGTCCATTCCTCAAATTTTTGCTCACTACTGGACTCTTAATGGAAGTGTTCAAACTTACTCAGATGCTAAAATCTTACCTCTTTTGAAAACACAACGACCCTTCCAATATAGGCACTTTTATCTCACTCTTTCACAGTTGCATTTCTCAGGGTAATTGTTTGCATACACATAATTGCTTCCATTTCAAGCCATTCCCATTCCCATTCCAAAGAAGCCTTGTTCCTTTCCAGGAACAACTGTCACTTCTAGACTGCACACATTGGTAAAAGCCTGTTAATCCTTACCTTCCATGCTCACCACCTCTTCCTTCCAAAACACTCTTCCTCTGGAAGAGTCTGTATAACCACCTTACAAATGCCCTTCCATTTATGTGATTGTTCCTTCTTAGTTCCCCTTCAGCTTAGCTCCCTTCCCCTAGTTCCTCTTCTCTACTGAAAATTTATGTTTTGTAATCCCTCCATGCTCTGTTGTTTTCAAATAGGATCTATATGTAAAACAAAAACAAAAAAAAACAAAACACCAAAAAAAAATTGACTTTCAGCCTGGCTACTACTCTGAGCTCCAGATTTATGCATCCAAGTGCGCATTTGACATCATTTTTTGAAATCTCTCATATATGGTCAATAATCTTTCTCCCCTTTTGCAGAGCCAATTACCTATCAAGTTTAAAATTAGAAAGAAGCTTTTGGTAAGATAACTTATGTCTGGTTAAATATAAGTCATATTCAATATATTGATCAGCAATGACCATATGAAAGATAAGGTATTTGATTGTTTCTTGATATTCTATCCAAAACCCCAGAGCAATGATACTTTCCTTCCTATATCACCCACTTCCTGTCCTATCTCAGATTCCAATGTATCATTTCCCTTTTATTCAGTGTTTGAAACAGATGGATCTGATAAGGACTAACAACAGTCCTCACAGGTCACATTCTGGAGGAAGAGGAAACAAGGGTTGGAAGAAGGAGGGTAAAAAGAACTAAAAACATGTGCCAAAGGGTCAAAGTGCACTTACCCCTAAAGTTCAGGGATTGATGTAGAACATCACAGATATACTACTGGACTGTGCAAAGACTACAGACTGTCCCCACTGCATGGGAATGAGTGAATGAGTCCAGAATTTTCAATCCTAACCTCACCATCTGTGAGACATCATCAAACCTAAAATCAAGCCAAGCTCCTCTCCCATGTGGGTTACTGCTATGATTCCAGCAACTCTTGCTTTCTTTCACTCTTTTCTCTAAACAGCAGTGAGATTTGCAAGTGCAAAATATATCATGTCATTTCCTATTTGATACCCTTTGATAATCCATCATTTGTCTTAGTGTAAAATTCAAAAACCCTAATAGGGCTTTTAATGACCTGCGGGAACTAGTTCTTGCCTTTCTCTCCAAACTCATCTCCTTCCTCCATCCCCACATTCCCCAGGCTTCTTCTCATGACATTCATGCCATGCTTTCTGCCTGGGATACTACTTCCATCCTTATTCTCCTCATCTGTAAAGTATACATTAAAGTACAACATAAACATAGAAAGCTTTCCTAACCCTCTATGTTGATTCAGACCTTATTGTTCCATGTAAATGCACCAGCTTATACTTTCACAGCAAACATCACAAATAGACATAAATCCATTACTCCTTGGATAAGTCATTATATATCTCTCCCTCCTTCAAAACTGGAGGTTCCATTCAGGTAAAATCTTCCTTGGCCATTTCTTTACCATTGTGTCCCTGGGCAATCCAGACTGCAGCAAGAGGACTGGCATATATAAAGGGCTTGAGAATATTTGTAGAATTAATGAATGAGATAGTAGGCAGGAGTAGCAGAGGTCTTCTAAATATTGGCTGAATAAAAGAAATTTTGACTCCTCTCTTCCCTCCTTCCTCCCCTCCCATCTGTTTTCCTTCCCTTCCCTTCCCTTTTTTTCCCCATCTCTCTGCTTGCTTTCTCACTCATCCTTCCCTCCTTCCTTCCTTCCTTCCTTCCTTATTTCTTCCCTCTCCACCTGTCCTCTCCCTCCACTTATGTCTCCCTCCCTCTGCCATTCTCCTTCTCTTCCTTCCTTTCCTAGAATTTTATTAAATAAAAAGCATTAAAAGTCTAAATTCCTGTAGATAAATCTTTGACACTTCAAAAACCCTTCTTTGTTCTTGTCACTAGGAGAAAATTTAGGTCAGTAATCATTTATATATCTCCATTCATTACACAGACATTTAATAGGCACCAATAGCACCAGGAATTGAATCTATAAAGCCAGTTCCTACCAGTACTTAAAAGATGTATAACTTTTCTATGTGTATGCTTCATGAACTCAGGAGAAATCCTACTATAAAATCTGAAAGTAATGTGTGAAATCATCATGCCCTGAAATCACACAATTAGATTCTCATCAGAAGATGAAAGAAAGTGTCAAAGGATAAGATTGCCCCCAAAATGATTTGATAGAGGCTATTTGTCTTCTGAACAGTTGTTGGCAAGGGGCATGATGAAACTCTTTCATTATGGCTTGTGGAATTCAACATGGTGCCAAGGATGACATTCTGGTTTGAAGGCTCCAAACTTGCCATTCCCATAATCCCCAAATTAATCCACTGTGTGTTCTTGTGCTAATTTTTCTTACCTAACAAAGAAACTCCCCTTCACTCTTACTCCATAGATACCACACTTTTTTCTCATGACTTTTCTAACAGCCTCTTTGAATTCTTGGTTCCTCAAGCTGTAGATAACAGGGTTCAGCAGTGGGGTGACCACAGTGTAGAAGACAGAAATGATCTTGTTGATTTCAGGTGACAGGTGGTCATTGGGGTGAACATACATGGAGATCATGGTCCCATAGTAGATAGTGACAACAGCCAAATGGGAGCCACATGTGGAAAAGGTCTTCATCCGGCCAGAGGCTGAAGGAATTCTCAATATGGTAGATATAATGAAAACATAGGACACAAGTGTAAGAAAAAAGCAAATGCACAGCACTGCAATTGACAGGATAAAGATGACCATCCTGGTGATATACACACTGGAACATGAGAGCTGCATGAGGGGAGGAAGGTCACAGAAGAAATGATTGATCTGGTTAGGACCACAGAAATCCAACTTGGAGATCATTAGGGAGGGCAGAAATCCTGTGCCAACACCTGTCAACCAGGAGATTGCCACCAACTTGGTGCAGATCTCAGGACTCATCAGGAAAGAGTAGTGGAGTGGGCTGCAGATGGCCAGATATTGGTCATAGGCCATCATGGCCAGAAGAAAGCACTCAGTAGCCCCAAAGAATACGAAGAAGTATAGCTGTGCCATACAGGCAGGGAAAGAGATGGCTTGGCCGTGGGAGAACAGGTTGGCTAGGAGAAGGGGCACAATGGTGGATGTATAGCAGATCTCGAGAAAGGAGAGGTGTTTGAGAAATACATACATGGGTGAGTGCAGACGCTGGTCCTGGCTCACCACTGCAATAATGACAACATTCCCTGTGACTGTGAGAAAGTAGATGAGCAGGAAGATGGCAAAGAGCAGTGTATGCCATTCAAGAAGGTTCTGGAATCCTAGCAACTGAAACTCAGTGACACTGGACACATTTGGGGGCTTCATTGCCTGTGGAAGGGAAAATATTTTGCAAAATCACTATATAAAAGCCATGCAAATATTTGTAGCTATTGATGTTTAGCAGTTCAGAGACTAATTTTTTAAAATAATTTAGATCTTTGTATACAACACTTTATAGGGACAAGCATTTTATAGAAACAATTTCATCTTGTTTTTATAAGAAAACATTTCGATATCACAAGCTGAGTGTGGTTGTTAGGTCTTGGAAAGAACCTCAGCAAATTACATTTTTGTGTTCTCTGAAATTTAGAAGTCTCAGATCCAAAGATACAAACAAAGACAGAAACAACAGAGCAAAACAAAACAAAACAAAAAACTAAGAAAACAAAACAAACAAAAAAATCTCTGATGGAAAGCAAACTCGGAAACTAAGCATAACAACAACAATGTTTTTTAAAGCAGGCACATATGGATGCAGTGACTCTCTTTTCTCACCTACGGGTTTTGTCTGATATAGAAGTCAGGCGTAGCTTATCTCCTGTGACGTCTTGGGAAAGTTTATTCATTCTCCTGTCAAACAGTATTTACGGATACCTTGCTCTGTGTGTGTGTGTGTGCGTGTGTGTGTGTGTGAAGCTTTGTGCTGAGCTAACCTTTTCCTCCACCAGTGTCCTTTCTTGCCCAGTTGGATACCATGCTCTGCCACTGAGCATGTATCCTGTATACATTAAATATGTCACCTTCCCTTCGCTTCCTTTCATTCATTCTCAAAGCTAGTCCTGGGTAAAGGCAACATCCACCTGCCATACATGAGCTTCCATGCAATAAAGGAGATGAGAGACGACACATAATGTTGTTGTTTTAAAATTCATAACCATTAACTCCAGTATGTCTTTAATGCTGTGGAACAATGACTGCTCCTTTTTTTATCTATTTACTCTTCCATTCTCCTGAGTGATTAGCTCATACATTTTTTTCCTTTTAAAACTTCCAGCACTTCCTTGTCTATCTATACTTTCAGTGGAAGTCCTATTGTTCTGAAGAAAAATCTGAAATCCTCTAATGGGAATATCCAGACACTCAGGCTACTAAATCCCCACCTCCCACCTTCGGTTCCTCTGCATCTGCTCCCTACATGTTACTCCAAATTAAAGGTCTGTTCCTGGGTTAAGGCAAGTCCCTCCACACATGCTTAGTTCCTACACCCTCCTACATAGTGAAACTTTTTGCAGGTATTACAATTTCTTACTCCCCTGAACTAACGATGGTCTCTATCTGCCAGATCATTTCCTCAGCATGTAAACAGGCTGGTATTCTCTCCCTTTAAATAGAACAAATGGGGTGTTTGGGTGGCTCGGTTGACTGGGCATCTGCCTTCAGCTCAGGTTGTGGTCCTGGGGTCCTGGGATGGAGCCCCACATCAGGCTCCTTGCTTCAGCAGGAGTCTGCTTCTCCCTCTCCCTGGGCGCCTCCCCCCACCACCTCTGCTCATGCTCTCTCTCTCTCACTCATTCTCTCAAATAAGTAAATAAAATCTTAAAAAAAAGAGAGAACAAAAAGGATAAGGTCTTGATGTCATTCTGTTCTCTAAAACCTACTGCCTGCATCTGTCCACTCACTTGTACTCCTTCCCTTCTTGAGGGTGTTGTCCCTGTCAACTGCCTGCACCCCCCTTGAATCCACTGTAATCAGGGGTTTTCCCTCACCACTCCACCAAAATAGTAATGCCACATTTCAGTGGCTCTTCAAGCATCCCTAGTGGTCTTAATCTCTTGTCAGCTTGGCTGAATTGATTCCACTGTGTTCCTGGGTCACCTCTTGTCACTTAACATGCCCAGCTATGTGTCCTCTGAATTCAGCTACAGACCTGCCTTTCACATTGTATCCATTTATTTGTTTAGCATCTCTCCACATCCTCCAACCTGTTAATGTAGGACCTCAGGGTTGAACACCTCTCAATGTACCCTCATTCCCCTTGAGGTTTGATGCAGGCTCTTGACTGTAAATGCTATTACCTGGCCCTCAACACCAAAATGTGTGTATCAAGCTTGACTATAAGCCTCATGTAAACAATTTCCCTATTTGAAAGCACACTGACATGTCTAATTAGTATCTGGAACTTAACACTAATTAACCTGCATCTCTTTATCACCCAAGAGTCTTCCCTTAGTCTGTCGGCCACATCTCATCAATGGTTACTCCATCTTCCCACTGGCTCAGGCCAGGAAACTTGACTTTTGTTTTTCTCACACCTAGTATCTGATTTCTCGCCAAAATCATCTGGCTCCACCTGGAAATATATGCAGAAAAAGTGCCACTTCCTCTCACCTGGATTGTTCAATAGTCTCCTTGCATCTGCCCTTGTTCAGTAAGTACTCAATAAAGCGCCCCGCATGAAACTTTTAAAACAGAGGGAAGGAAGGAGGGAGGGAGGGAGGGAGGGAGGGAGGGAGGAAGGAAGGAAGGAAGGAAGGAAGGAAGGAAGGAAGGAAGGAAGGAAGGAAGGAAGGAAAAGAGAGAAGAGAAAAAGGGAAAGACAGACAGAGGACAGCATGTGTCACTCCTCTTCTCAAAGCCCACAGTGGCACCCAGCTTACTGGGTATACTGGGAGCACATGGTACTGTGAATCATTCCTGATACATGAGTAAATCAATGTGGCCAATCAGCTCATGCACACATCAGGAATCAACTGTTCTGTTAATACATTGTTTTAGTTCACTATTTTTGCTGTGTTCTATTTCTTCCTCTCACACTTGAGTGAAATCATTGGGAATTTTATCTTCATTTGACAATGAAAAATTCATGTGGAATGAAAATAATATCTTAATAAAATCTATGCCCTGTTACCAGGGATGCAATCCTGGATGTCTCTTATACATATTGAACTGTGTGGTATGTGATTTCTTAAAGCTTAAGAAGCAAAAGAAAAGCCAAAGCCTTTCCAGTGTAGCAGGCCCTACTTCTCTCCTCCCATCTCCTCTGCAGTCTCTTCCTCCACTTTTCTCCTATCCCATTCGCTCCCAACACTCCAGCTCCCTTCGTATTGTGGAAACAACGTAGGTCTTGACTCCTTTTCTGTTCAACGCATTAAGTTCCATGGGATATTATCTCTGTATTTCTAAGCGGCTCCTACCCTAGTCTGCTCAGATAGCACCTTCTCCATGACATCTTCTCTGGCTACTCTACAGCCATTCCGGGAGCTCAGGACTTCAATTCAATGCTCAATGCTAGCAGTACCTTAATTATGTTGAGCTAAAAAATAAAACAAAAACCAAATAAATGAAAATGAAAACATCTGCCTCCCAAAAATGCTGAGTCTACTTTAGTACTAGCACCACCAGAGCAACCTCAGAAATTATATGAAATTATATGAAAATAAACATTAAAAATATTATTGTTGGAATCTTGCTTAGAGTCAACTAAACGGCCTTTGACTCTTAAAAACTCTTTCTTGGTTACTTTTCAGTTACTACAGATTTATATGCTAAACAATTTAGGCAAAACCGTTTGCTTAGTTTTCACATAGAGCATCAGCAAAGGCTAAAATCGCCTTGATAATGAGGAAGAGTTTATTGAAGTCTGTGTAATTTCAGAATTCAATGTCAACAAAGCAAACAATACAACAAAATTTATGTCACTTGACACTAAAACACACACCACGTTGATTTCCTTCCGAAAACCTTTGTGCCTGTCTACATGAGCCTCTCCTACCTGTCTTTTTTCCCAGCATGGAGAGCCCTAAAATGTCCCTGCTCCAGGATCTGCCTTGCCCTCCTTGAACCCACAAGTGGGCTGTGCTTTCCTCATGCAAGTGGAAATTTGCCATCTCCTCTGCTGGGGTTTGACCCGGAAGAAGCTGTCTTCTCCTTTTAATGACTGGTTTCTTGGGGACCTGGCCCTTCTGAGAATCCTGGTCCCCAGATTTTTTTTTTCTGTAATTTGTTAATCGAGCTAGTAAACAATGGAACCAATCTCCTGAGATTCAGCTCTACCCACTGAAGCTTAGATGTCTATAACACATTCAGGATAAATGAATTTTCACATTCTTTTGGAGAGGTATTTTTTTGAAATTAGGATTGGTCTCAAAAATGTTGGGATAAAAATTGAATCAAAAAGACAGTTTTTCTAAAATATAGTGAGCAGGCAATTAGTGGATCACCTATCCTGAGAACTGGATATAGGAGAGCTGCTTTTTCTTGAATGGCATTTTGCCATCATATTTTAATTGAAAGTATAACTAAATGAAAAAACAAAAATAATTTATGACTGAAAATTAATTAATTTATGCAATGAGAGCAATCTGTACCCAAGCTCATTCTAAATGTGAATCTGTCAATATATCTATGAAAATGCAATATCTGAATTTGTCTGAGAGGCTGTTCAGTTTGAGTTTTGGAAGATGAGTTGGAAAAGAAAAGGTTCTCAAATCATCTGTAATATAGCAGTATTAAAAACAAAACAAAACCAAAACAAGAACACAGAGAAAAAAATAAAACAAAAAATTCAAGTGTATGAAGAAAGGTCATTATAATCAGATGCATTGATGTTTGTGTTAACTAATATCATTTTTTGGAAATAATATGATTCATGTGTATACTTTTTAGAAAACTTGGAAATAGAAGTAGACAAAAGTATCAGTACATTTATCTTGGTGTGATATACATAAATGGATATTTATTTTTAACTAAACAGCATAATTGTTAATTAATATGCAATAAATTCTAATAAAAATAATTTTTGTGTAAACTGTGATGAAATAAAATATATAGCAAATGGCCACAACTGTATACAGTTCCTTAGGGTATGTTGTATGCTGCAGCATCAGAGGCCATCATGCTTATAGGTAATAAAGGCTGTTGGGAAGAATATTCAGATTACTTGCGGGTGGGATCCATAGTACTGTCTGCCAGAGTTAGGCACTTGAAGTCTTACCTTCCAAAGTTTTTGGTGAGTTCTACATATGGGGTGATACAATTAGGTTAGTACTGTATAGTCGTACTACCGTATCCGGGCTATTTTTATAGCTAATTATATAGCCTGGATCATTTTGGCATTTTTTTTGCTATTACTTTTACAACTACTTCCATCATAGGTCTTTTTTTATGCTATTAGATTTGGGGGAACAAAATTAAACGCCATTGATAGACTCCATGGTAGTCTTGTGTGAGGGGGACTTTTCATATCTAATCTCAAGTCTAGGTTTGTAATTCCTGCATGTTTGCAGGAAAAAAAAAATGAAAGGCAAGATAGGGTCTTCACAGCAGATTGTGCAGGATAGGGTCTTCACAGCAGATTGGGCACTCTGACAGTTTTCTCTGGCGCTTCCATCTGTATACATCAGCTGCAGCTCCACTCAAGTTGATGGGATGGTGTCCATGCCTACAAAGATCATCACTGCTTACATGTGAGGGACAGCCAGCCGGCAGGCACCTGGGACGTGAGCAGTACCTATATACATACATACCCACAACCAGAAAGTGTCTTCACAAATCAGGCTTCACAGATCAACCTGGCTTCCTGGTGAGAGCAAACCATGGGAGGCGGGCGGCCCATGAAGCTTCCCTCTAATATTCAAGCATGTGGTGACAAGGGTGGGTGTCTCTTCTCTGGCAAGAGAAGATATTAGAGCACAGGTAAATAAACATCACCTTTAAAACTAAGCTGGATAGGGCGCCTGGGTGGCTCAGATGGTTAAGTGTCTGCCTTCGGCTCAGGTCATGATCCCGGGGTCCTGGGATCGAGTCCCGCATCGGGCTCCCTGCTGGGCGGGGAGCCTGCTTCTCCCTCTGCCTCTGCCTCTCTCTCTCTCTCTGACTCTCATGAATAAATAAATAAAACATTAAAACTAAGCTGGATAATGAGGATTAAAAACCTATCATGAAATATGTAAACTGCAAGCCATGGTACACATTTGTAGGTTTCTAAGTGTTTATGTCATTAAAAGCCTTCCAAACCTACAAATGTGCACTATATAGAACATAGTGCCTCTCCTTCACTGGGTGATCTTTTCCTCACTACTCCCGGCCATCAATTATCTTGGGTATTCTTTCCAATAGCTTTATATTTCCCATGAGCATCCTGGCTTCTGATAGTGCAATATGCAATCTATTGTAAGGAACATTCATAATGGCCATTTGCTCTGTATTTTATTTCACAGTGCAGCAATTCTAATTGATTTCTTATTTCAAACATTATAAACTTATTCTTACTGAAGTTTATTACATATTAATTAAGAATTATGTTACTGCATTAAAAATAAATATCCATGTAGATGCATCACGTCAAAACAAATTTACAGATAATTTTAAATATTCTAATTTTCATTTCAGGAATCATATTTTAAAATTCCTCTTTTATATTTCTCAGTAAAGTTGATATTTTAAGGTTTTCTTCATTGTTGTATGATGAATTTATCAGTGCACAGAGAAATTTGAAACTGGGTAATTATCACTATGATATGAAGGATTATATAAAAATTATAGATATTTAATAGTAAGCTTAAACCTAACCAAATGTTGCTGAAAGTCATTTCAAATTAAGAGAATTGAGAGTATTTCATTGTAATAACAACCTAATTTCAGTGTAACATGCAAAATAATGATACTCTTATTATAATAATACAGCCAACATTTTTTGAGCATTTATTTAATTGGAGTCATGGTGCTTTACATATAGTTCTTCATCTTTTACAATACTGTTTACAGTATTTTACTGTTTACAATAGCTATACATGTTGGGCATCAATCTACAAGTAAGAAAGCTAAGGCCTAGAAAGTAAGTGATTCTTTCAAGGTCACTGAGCTCAAGGTCACTATGGAACCATTAGCTGCCCCCAGAATGTCTGGATATAGAGGCCATGTTGGCACAGAATTTCTTCCTACTTCTCTAGGTAAGAGTGGTAGAGTCTTGTCCTACCAGATACACTTGTTCACAAAATAATGGGGGGAGTAACTGCATGCCAATGAACAGAAGTCTCACACAGTACGCATGGGGACAGACAGCTTCATCTGCAGCCTTCCTCGAGCACACTGCCGTCACTCTTGAGGGCCGTGCTTGAGAAGCTCCTAGCTGATGTGGTATGTGCTCAGTGGAGGATGTTGTGATGCTTTAGAATTATGCCAAGAAAAAAGTAATGAGGGGTACCTGGGTGGTTCAGTCAGTTAAGCATGACCTTGGGTTCAGGTCATGATCTCCAGGGCCTGGGATCAAGCCCTGCATTGGGCTTCCTGCTCAGCAGGGAGGCTGCTTCTCTCTCTCTCTCTCAAATAAATGAATAAAATCTTTTAAGAAAAAGAGAAAAAAAGTAAAGAAAAAGAAGTGGAGGTATTTCAGCTGATTTGAAGAAGATAAATATGGATGATTTTATAGATTGAACAGTTTTATGAAAGAAATTAAAATTGCTCTATTTCATCTTTAAAGGAGAGATGCCATTAACAGATGGTGCCTTTAGGGAAATATATTTTGGTCCAATAAAAAGAAAGACATTCTAAAACTCAGGCTTGATATTGTTCAAGCACAGGAAATATCATCACTCACTTACGTATTATACAAGCAAATAATTGTTGAATAGATAAGATAGACATCCAAGTGTTTTGAGAAATGTAATTCTGTGATCTCATAGACCAAAGTTACTTTGAATTAAATTAGGGGCACAGTTTGCTGACAACATCTAAATTTAACTTTGTCAGTGTCATATTGCCTTTGTAGAACTGTAGAAATGAGGTGGGGTGGTTTCCAGAACGCATTCATCACAGACCTTTATTTCCAAAGTAGATTCACCACCTCCCTCAACTCCCATTCTGACCCCTTAACATTGCTTACCTGTGTTAGGGACTTAATGTGTGGTGGGTGGAGACAGAATTCTAAGTTCATGAATTTAAATTATATGCAGAGTTATTTTCAAATTCTACTTAAGTTTTTTATAAAGTAAAAATGAGGATTATCCAAACATTATATCTCATTGCTTGCTGCATTCTCTACAGTTATATGATGTGGTGGGGCCATTATGGGTATAAGGAATGCTTTGGGCTACCTCTGCCAAACAGTGATTGGTGATACCGTATTTTTTAGAAATCCTTAATGTCCAAGGACAAACTTGGGCAATGCATTTTTTTTTTTTTTATAGAACTACCTTCTAGAATCAAGTAACTGAAAAACTGATGCAGTAATTGAAACAACCAGCTGAAGATAATACCCAATGTAGAAATCAATAATTATTCTTTTCAAGACAGCCATGTTTTGAAATTAGCAGGTAATTTGCTATTATTTTGATAAACCCCCTGGCATATAATTATGAAGAAAACCTTCACTTTTGAACATCTCCATGTTGGACACACAGTGGAAATAAAGAAATTCAGAACAATTAGCCCCTGCACACAGCTGAACAGATGATGTCCCCAGCAATTTGCATTTTCCTTCCTTTCTCTCGGGTGCATTGTATGACTGGATGGTGAAGGGTTTGGACAAGCATTTGTTGAGTATGTATGAGATGCCAGGCCCTCCATGCACAAAAACCCATATAAGCCTTATAAAAGAACCCGTTTCACCCACAGACACAGAGAGGCTTACATAACTCACCAGGGTCACCTGAGGGTATTTGAAGGACATAATATCACTCACCAGGGTCAGAGCACCAGTGTTTGAAAGCAGGTCTATTTTAGCTTCAAATCCACCATCTTTCAGTGCCATGCTCTGCTTTTAGGGCAATTCTGGGAATTGTACATGCTATTTCAGTGGAATCAAGCTCAAAGAACACCAAAGGAAATGAGTAAATGTTAGTTATACTAATGATAGAAGGTTTGTTATCCTGCTGGTAATTCAGGAGCTAGCACAAGAGACAAATGAGGGGGAGACGACTTATACCCGCATGAAAGAAAATTCCTACCATGGAAGTGGTGGGGTGGGGTCTGAACAGGATAGGTAGTCGGGAAAATCCTCCTCAGGGGACTAGGAAGAGTCTTCAGATGTAGCACCTGCGGCTGATACCACAACACTGATCCAGGAAAACCTGCTCTCCAGAGATACTGCACCTTAAAACTGTTTTCGGTCTTTTAAATTTTACTCTTAAAGGCCCAGCTCTGATATTACAGGTATTCCCCTTTCTGAAAGCTTGAATTACTCCATTTCACTTTTATGAGAGACTTACCTTAGCATCTGCTTTTACAAGCCAAAAGAAATCTGAAGAGGATTTTTGCTTTTACAAAAGAGGTGGAGAGCAAAACTAGCATTCAGTGTTTGTTTTTGCAGAGAGCAGTTACAGAGGGGGTACGCGCCCGGAGCAGCAAGGGTGGCCCCACAAAGCTCACTCCCCAGGACCTACACTGAGCATCAGGCCACCATAGCTTTGCACTTTGTGAGCATCTGTGCTTTATCTTGATTTGTTTTGTGCATTTGTCAGCAAGATGCATCCCTAGGTATCAGAAAAACCTAAGAGAGGTTGTTTTGGGGTCTGGAAATGCTCAAAAATGTTCTGTGTAAGTTAATGACGTTTGCTTCTTTTTTTTAATGTATCCACTTAATTTTTTTTTTTATTATGCTCAGTTAGACAGCATATGGTACGTCATGAGTTTTTGTTGTAGGGCTCAGTGATTCATTGGTACGCATTTTGGTTCACAAAAGGTTTCATATGAATGCTCCACTTTTGGGAAGAACGTATAACTTTATTTATACTTTGAGGATGTATTCATTTATTTAAAAAATAAGGTTAAACTTTGCAAAAATTTTTTTTTTTTTTTTTTTTTTGTAATTGAGTGCTTGTGTCCAGTCTTGGGAAACCCTTTTCAAATATCACCATGAATTCTTCCTGATTTCTCTCCCATCCTGCCACTAATTAAAACAATGTATATGCCCTTTTCTCTTTCTTTAAATCTTTTTTTTTAAAGAGTTTATTTATCCATTTGACAGAGAGAGAGAGAGCACAAGAGGGGGAAAGGGAGAAGCAGACTCCCCAGTGAGCTGGGAGCCCAACATGGGGCTCAATCCCAGGACCTGGAGATCATGACCTGAGCCGAAGGCAGACGCTTAATCATCTGAGCCACCCAGGTGGCCCTCTTTCTTTAAATCTTACAGAAAGCAGGAAAAATCCTCCTCTTTGACTCATGCTTTTCCTTCTTATGCTATAGTGTGTTTGCAGAAGACTCTTGAAACCACAGACATTCTTAGCATGGGGCATATCATGATGTACTAAGCGTCAAAGCCTATTTTGTGTCAAACCGATTTACAACAATAGCATTATATGAAACACTAGATTCCATACGAGGCCATTAACTGCAAATGTGTGAAAGTCTATATATATATGGAAATGCCTCTGCTTTTTCCTAAGTATTTTACATAGACTGGAGATAGAAAAAGGAGTCAAGATATTGCACTCATTGGAGAGTCTTTCACAGGCCTGGCTTGGAGGGATGGCCCGAGAGGCCTAGAAGGTCTGTTTTTACATTTAGTGGATATACAATAATGGGATCTGTATAAATACAGTTGTGTTCAGGCTGCTTCTACAAGCTGGGAGAAGTTCACATGTCCCATTTTACCCCATACCCCCAGCCACACTGGAGCATCCCTGAGGATAGGCAAAGCCTCTAATTCACAGTGACCTTAGGGCTTCAAAACCCAAACCACTGGGAAAGACAACCACAGGGTATCACATTCTGTGACAATCACTGAAAATCTGTCATCAGTGCCCATTTCCCACAAATAAAAATCTAAACATATTTGTAGAACATGCAAAACTGGTCATCAGCCGGTCTTTTCCTGGTCACAGCTGGACCAGGAACCATGTCAAACTACGGGACCTTCTGAGACGCCCAGTGTTCTCTCACACCTGCACTGAGTTTTGCACTTGTGTTTATTCGGACCAGATTCCCCTAGAACTACAGAGGCTGGCTGGCCGTTCCAGATCTCCCTGGAAACTATATTCCAAGAGTAGCTCCCTTGTGAAACTTTTCTCCACATGCCTCAATCTGGTTGGCGCATTTGTCCACCCTCGTGGGTGCATCTGGGAAATTCTGCCACTACCTTGTTATTCTGTCCACGTGCCCGTTCTATCCTAAGGCTGGATATAAGCTCTGGGGTCTTCTTCTTAATTAGCTCTGCATTTGATCCCAATACCTGGTGCCTAGCTCTTACTCTGTGCGGTCTGAGTGAAGGACTTTGGAATAAAAATATGAACAGGGTACATTTCTTGTCCTTAAGTCCCTCAAATTACGCAAAAGGAGATTCTAATGTAAATCACTTTTTTAATGTAGCATTACTACATAAATCTACCTTTGCTAGCATGCACAGACAGGGAATGGAGCTCGCGTGTGCGGGAAACCGGCCAAGGGGTGGCATTTCTCCCACTGCACCATCCAGTGCCTCCAACACCCCTTGTCCTCCCTTAGAGTCATGAGGACCTTCTCTGGTTTAACTCTTCTTCCCGGATTCCCTCCATGGAAACAGAGGTGCACGGGGTGCAGGTGCCCCTTAACTAACTAGGGAAAGTTGAGGCTGTGTTCCCAGAGGACGTTTGAAAACCTTAGCTCAATAAACCACCAATGCAGTCTCTGGGGGAAAGGGAACAATAGTGAGGCAGAGTGTAACTGCTGAATGAAAAGCAACCAAGATCCTTTTAAAAACCACAAACAGGAAGGAAAGTGCTGGGTCAGCGGCTGTTGCTTTTTAAGTTTGAACTTTTTTTTTTTTTTTTTCCTGTGGAGTAGAAGGAGCTTGGGTGGAGGAGACTCTGAATCCCCAGAGCTGAGGCGAACAGTGAGGCCCGGGAGAGCTGAGGGTCTTGGTGAGAAGGACAAGGGACTTGGCTAGGGAAGAAAATATGGATGCCCTGGAGACAGGGAAGGTGAGCAGAGAGGAATATTCAAAGGATGGAGGAGCCCATGTTGTCAGAGAAAACAGGACACAAACGGAGAGGGGGACTAGAGAAGGAGTATTAGTGAAAGTCGGGGTGGATTTGGAACTATGCAAACCTGAAAACGTCAGAGGTAAGAATCTAGGAGGGAGTGCACCAAAATAGGGTTGCAGCAACACAAAGAGGTGTTCTATTCACCTTAGAAGAAAGATCATGAGAAAATACAAATTTCAGTTAGAACAACCCTACTAAACAAAAAAGTGCCACTTTTTTGGTCACTTCCCATCGTATCTGTAAATACAGTGAAATCAAATTATAATCCATTCCACTAGTTACCTGCACAGATAGGCTGCAAGGGAAGCAAACATTTTTCTAAGAACAACGATGCCACAGACCTCATTCCCCAGCTAACAAGCCTGGAGACAAAACAGAGCTTAAACTCAGCTACCCTGGAATCAGCTGGGGGAGAAATGTCCTCTGATGTCAGCTCACTCACTCAGCCTCACCCTGCTGAAGACCCCTGCGACCCCCAGACGGGAAGCCAGCAAGCTCCTCTTAGCCTCTGGGAATTAGGAAATCTGCATTCAAGTGAGCTGTAGTATCAATTCATCCATACATTTGAGCACATATGTGGCTTTACTGTGTCTCCCAATACAATAGAGATGTTTCTAACATCGCTGAGAGTCTCAGGGGTATCAATAAAAAGCAAAATAATATGTGTAACATGTAGAAAAATACGGATCTCACTTTTGACATAATATTGTCATCTTTGAAATTCCTTCATCCATTAGCTTCTAAGATAAACTGTGCTGATCCGCTCATTCACTGGTTATTTATTCAACTAGTACTTACTGGGTGTCCAAATATGCCAGTCACTCCTCAAGGTATTGGGGATATAGCATTGAACAAAACGGAGAAAAATCTCCCTGTCCTCATGTCGCTGAAGTTCCGTCTCATCTTCTTCCATCTATCTTGCTATTTTTCTTTACTTAAATATACTTACTCCTACCAGACCCTGCATCCGGTGTGTGGTATCTGTGAGTCCATCTCATCCCCTGAAAGGCACTGTAGGAGTGGAACTAGCAACGTCCTCCTATCTTAGAGGACGTCTGGCACAGAGAGGTGGACATGGCCTCCTCTAAACCCCCTTAGCTAGAAAGTGGCACAGTCTTCAGCCTGGGCCAGTGTCTGCTTTTCTGCTGAGGAGCCCTGCACCCTTTTACTTTCTTTTCTAACTTCACATCTTTGCTGCTTTGCTCATACCTGCATCTGTTTGCTCTCAAAAGAAAATCTAGTTTATTTATCCACCTAGCCTTTGGCAGATGACCTCAAGCCTTTCAGACCCTGCGCACCACCAAAGCTTCAGGCCAAGCCCTCATCCTTAGAATAAGGACCCACGGGGTGCCTGGGTGGCTCGGTAGGAGAAGCTTCGGACTCTCAGTTTCCACTCAGGTCGTGATCTCAGGGTCATGAGATCAAAACCCTCTCCTCCTTGTTGGGCTCCTCGCTCAGCGGGGCTTCTGCTGGAGATTTCCTCTCCCTCTACCCCTCCCCTCACTCACTCTCTCTCTCTCTCTCTCTCAAATACATAAATAAATCTTTAAAAAAATGAATAAGGACCACAAACCTCACAGGAGCTCCAAAGACCTGAGTCATCAGTCCCCACCTCTGACTGGGGCCTTATCTGCTGCTGCTCATCCTCATCTGGCCCCACACACAGCCCGCCTGGAGGGCTCTGGTCACGGGGTGAGTCCTGCTCCCTCCCACCACAGTCCATGTTTGTGTGCCCTGTGACCTCTGGCTCCTGTGTTGCTGGCTCCCCTTCCTGCTTCCTCCTCGCACGGCCCTTCAGTTGTTAGCTCAGGGACTCCCCGGGACCTTTACCCTAAGCCTGCAGGCTAGTTCAGAGTCCTCTGTTATAGTCTTGTAGCATTGCTGAGCATCCTTTCCCCACGATTACTTTGTAATTGCCTGCATTCTCCTGATGCATCCTAAGGCTCCTCGAGAGCTGGGACATAATATGTCTTTTGCTTACCCTTGCGTCTGGGACTCTGGCTCCCAACGGACCTGTGCTGCGGACGGACTGGATGGTTTGGAATAGGCATACGCACCATCACTTCAAATTCAACAAAATGGAAATTACATTTTGCTCAGTGACAGACACTCCCTGCATTTGCCACCTTTCAGGTGACCTAATGACCTCACTATACTTACCCTGAATAGGGATCACATCTTCTCTTCAAATTATCTTGCTCCTTACGTGTCTTTCTCAGTCTCCCCCACTTCAGAGGTGCGCAGCGCTGATGGGCCATGCTTGAATTACTCCTTCTCAGGAAAGCGGCAACTTACAGCCTTGTCATCTCCAAAATGTGCTTTGCAACAGTAATAACAGGCATGCAGTCCTTAGAGACCCTCTTTGAACTATGCCAAATACTTATATTCCAAATAGTTGCTTGGCTATGCTAACCTGTCATTATTCTACACATATCTATCCAGGAGTCTCCACATCAGCTCATCTACTCAGTTCTTTATCATGAGCTAATTAATGGGGGGGTAGAAAATTAAAGTTTGGAAAATATTTTAAGAAATTATTATGCCATATAAGAGTGCCTGGGTGGCTCACTTGGTTAAGCGTCTGCCTTTTGCTCAGGTCATGATCCCAGGGTCCTAGGATCCACCGCCACATGGGGCTCAGCAGGAAGCCTGCTTCTCAGTCTCCAGCTCCCCCTGCTTGTACTCTCTCTCTCTTTCTGTCAAATAAATAAATAAAAATCTTTTTAAAAAAGAGAAATTATTATGCCTTATAAGGATAAGAAGGCCATGGGGTAGTTGAGTGCTGTGAATTGTGTAACACTGTTGAATCACAGACCTGTACGTCTGAAACAAATAATACATTATATGTTAAAAAAAGAAGAAGAAGATAGCAGGAGGGGAAGAATGAAAGGAGGGGGAAATGAACCAAGAGAGACAATGGACTCTGAAAAACAAACTGAGGGTTCTAGAGGGGAGGGGTTGGGAGGATGGGTTAGCCTGGTGGTGGGTATTGAGGAGGGCACGTTCTGCATGGAGCATTGGGTGTTATGCACAAACAATGAATCATGGAACACTTCATCTAAAACTAATGATGTAATGTATGGGGATTAACATAACATAGTAATAAAAAAAAAAAAGAAAGCAGAGAGGGGGACAAACCATGAGACTCTTAATCATAGGAACCAAACTGAGGGTTGCTGGAGTGGGGG
>NC_058409.1:2775595-2780478 GCF_002201575.2 Neomonachus schauinslandi | reverse complement strand
TTCTGCATGGAGCACTGGGTGTTATGCACAAACAATGAATCATGGAACACTTCATCTAAAACTAACGATGTAATGTATGGGGATTAACATAACATAGTAATAATTTTTAAAAAAAGATACACTGTGAGGGATTCCGTTACAAACGTTCCTTTCCTAGGAGGCCAGGTGACCAGAATGTTATTTTATCCTGTAACTGAGGCTGGTCTGAGTTGACACTTCTCGCGGGGAGTGGCTCCTTTGGACTCTTGAACCAGAGCCAGGGGCTAAAACCCATCCTGCGCTGCTTGCCCTGAGGCTGCAGGGTTCCTCCCTCCTCCGGTGCCAGACCGCGAGGGCAGATAGTGCGGGCTGCGGGGAAGGCCGCGCTGCTATCAGCCGGGCCAGGCGAGGCCAGGCCGGCCATGGCCTCGGGGGCGCCGGGCGAGCGGCTGCGCGAGGAAGCCAGGTGCCCCGTGTGCCTGGATTTCCTGCAGGACCCGGTCAGCGTGGCCTGCGGCCACAGCTTCTGCCTCGCGTGCATCTCGGAGTTCTGCGAGAAGTCCGACAGCGCGCAGGGCGGCCTCTACGCCTGTCCGCAGTGCCGGGGCCCCTTCGGGCTGGACAGCTTTCGGCCCAATCGGCAGCTGGCCAGCCTGGTGGACAGCGTGCGGCAGCTGGGGCTGGGCGCGGGGCGCGTGGGCGCGCGCCGCTGCGCGCGGCACGGCGAGGAGATGAGCCTCTTCTGCGAGGAGGACCAGGAGGCGCTGTGCTGGGTGTGCGACACCACCCCGGAGCACAGGAGCCACCACACGGCGCCACTGCAGGAGGCGGCACGGGGTTACCAGGTGAGAGCCCCCCGGCGCGCGCCGCGGGGCGCAGGCGAGAGGCCGCGGCTGGGCGTCTGGAGGGCCGCCCAGGCGGTGAGCGGCCAGAGCCCGCGGTGTTGCTGACCTGCCTAGGGACCAACCCAGATGATCCCCTCCTGGCCTGAATGACTCCGCGCCCTTCTCGCCCCCCTCTCCTCTCCTTGCCTTGCCCCATGGGAACCCCCTTCTGGGACTTCTCTGTTCAGGAGCTCCAATGCACCTGGTTCATTAACCACATTATTTTAGACTGTCCCTTCCTCCGCTGAAGCCTCCCCAGCCCTTTGCTTTGTTCCTGGTTCTCTTCTCCCTGGTGCTGGTGTTCTGGTTCCAGACTAGAGCTCTAGTGGAGCGCTGGGCTCTCCAGTTGGTTCTTGGTTCCAGGTGTACATCTTTACTGTAAATGCTTCCTAATTAGTTGTCTAATGCCTTGTTTTCCATAGTGCTTATCTCCATGTTAGTTAATGCTGTCACTAGAACAACGCTGAGTTTTGGACCTGGTGTCTGCCGAGCACACAGCTCTGACCACCTTTAAAGCTTGCGGATGCATGTGCACCCCGAAGTAAAAATCAAGTAGCTAAGTCTGTTCAGCACGTACCCAGGGACTGATCCTCAATAAAGAGGAGACTCATATTGGAGTATTTGGCCCCCAAAAGCGGCATCTGTGAAACTCTAATAGAATTCTCCCTACTGGTGCTCTTCAAAAGTTATTTCACATATTCTGATCACATTTAAATTCCCAACATCTGGAACAGCTGTTACCACAAAGGAGGTGGGAGTCGTCTTCAATCTACCTGCATGTTTAACTGAAGTGCTGTCACAATGAAATACATTGTTAACATTGGACTTTCTAAAATTATTATTATTATTATTATTATTATTATTATTTTAACTTTCATTGTTTTAAACCAAGGTTTTGGGATATTTCCTACCTCAACTTCCTTCTTCACATTCCTGGAAATATCTTTTAGTTTTTTTTTTTTTTTTTCTTTTATCTTTTGGTTGTCATCTCTACAAAATTCAGGTGCCAGCTCCTTTCTAGCTACACTTTTGAAGTATGCTGTTCCTGCTTTCTTTTTACCCGGAAGTTACCTAAATGTAACGTGGCTATATGTAATATGTCTAAAGAAGTTCCTTATATTTCATTAATCCTTGATTAAATAGCAAGTAAATATCTGTTAAACTCCTTAGCCTGTCAGTCAAGACTTCCTAGGGCCCTAAGTTCTGTTTGTATACTTCTTGTCTCAGCCAGACATGAGATCCAGCAAAACTAGTCTAATCACTGTTGTCCCCAAACATGCCACATCTTTTTCACCTCCTTGCTTTTGATCACAGTTTCTTCTGCCTAAGGGAGCTTTTTCTCTCTCTATAAGTGTCAGAGTTCTATTTCTTGCAAACATTAAGAAAAATGCCACTTCCCCCATCTTGTCAAATACTTCCATAAATTCTCCTGCTACTTTATGCACAGCATTATGGATAAGCTAACAGTCTCTTTTTAAAGGCAGTTGTTGTGTAAGACTTATTAAATGACTTTGGGAAGAACTTGACCCCCCCCCATTTTTTCCCCTAAGATTTATTGAATGACTTAGGGAAGAATATAAAAATGTGTGTATATGTGTATCCTTATGGTTGTTCTCTATAGATAACATATATGTGTTTACTTCTAGCAGGGTTTGTAGGGCTAAAAGGAGATTTAGTTTTGTTATTTTTTAAATTCCTCATAAGGTTTATGATACTGTGTATCTCCTTTCCACTTAACAATTAGTAATTTACAAGGTTTCATTTTACCAAATACTAATAAACAATTTTCTTATTATAAAGCAATAAATAATTTTAAAAAGTTCAAATATATAGATAGATATAAGGAATAGCATCAATTGCAACCAAGCACTAGTAGATGCAGTTTCATCTATTGAACATCTGCTGCTACGTAGCTTTTTATGTATTTATTACAAGCACTTCTTTTTTCAAAATTGGTGCCATATTACATAAAATATACTTATCTTAATTGACTTTATAATTGTGAATGTTTCTTGTCATTCAGTATTCTGCAGCATCTTATTTTAATTCCATCATGTTAATATAAAATACATTTTTCTCACTCTCCTATTTTTGACATTTGGTAAGTTACTTCTATTTTAAATAATGCTGCAGTGAACATATGTTTAGATAAATCTTTGATTATATCTGGCATTAACATTTAAAAATACATGCATATTTTACTAATCATTAAAGAGGTTGAACATTTTTATGTGCTTACTAGGGCCTGTTTTAATCGATCTTTGCATTTCCTGATATCCCTGGTTAATACTAGGTACTGAATTTGGGCATCTGTAATGGGTTCGCACATCTTTCCAAACAGGCAAAGCTCCAGATGGCCCTGGAACTTGTAAGGAAGGAGATAGAGGAGACCTTCACTCAGGAGGCCAACGTGGGGAAGAAAATTGTCATCTGGAAGGTAAGAGAATCTTGGGACTTCTGACAGATCCAAGTTTGGGTCATTAAATTACTATTCATCCATCTTCCCTGCGGTACACTTTTGTTCCATTTACATAGTTGCTCTAGGGAAACATCTGCGTCATCTTGGATCATCATGTCCCCTCAGATTATCCTGTGTAGCTGTGTTCTTTATCTCTATTAATACTACCCCAGTCCAAATTATAAAGAAATAGTTTTACTGATCTTGATCGTACTATAACTCAATGCTCCATTCCTAGTACCTAGAGGAGAATCTCATACTGTCATTACTAATTTAAAATGTGTGTGTGTGTGTGTGTATTCATTGGACGAATGACATAATAAATATTTCACAGGATTTATATATATGAAATATAGCTAATATTGATCATTTTACATATAGGAGGATAATCTGAGCTTTCAACCTCTTGTCAGTAATCCATATGTATATCTTCTTTTTTTTTAAACTTCAGCTTTTTTCACTTACCTATTAACACACACACACACACACAGTGGTTCTCAATCTGCCACTGAACTTCCCCTCTGCTCATGCTCTCTCTCTGTCAAATAAATAAATAAAATCTTTAAGGTTTCACAATTACCATATTACTAAGTGATGTTCATGTTTCTAATCTCTAAACCTTTTTTTTTTTTTTCACATTTACAAATCAGGTCTCTAGAATCTCTCTTCATAATGATTCAGTTGTTTCCACCCTGTTCTCATTCTAGTGACTACTTTAATGATGTATTTTTAACTTCCTTGGGCAACTATTCTATGCTAGTCACTTTGCTCAGCAATTTAATGGATATTTAACCTTAATCCCCATGCTCCTCTTCCCCCATACTTTAAATATGGTACAAAAACTTGGAGCGCCTGGGTGGCTCAGATGGTTAAGCCACTGCCTTCAGCTCAGGTCATGATCCCAGGGTCCTGGGATCGAGCCCCGCATCGGGCTCCGTGCTCAGTGGGGAACCTACTTCTCCCTCTCCCACTCCCCCTGCTTGTGCTGTCAAATAAATAAATAAAATCTTAAAAACAAACAAACAAAAAACTTACCTCTAAAACAGCCTTGCCCCCAAGTCCTTGGCCAAATGAGAACTCAAATCCAACTGTCTTTCTTAAACTCTAAATTTGAAGGCCACTTGTCCCATAGAGTGGCCTCTGGTTTCTGCATGTTGCTAAAAAGCAGCTAATCTGTGGACAGAGTTAAGGAGCTGAGGTCTCTCTGGACATTGCGGTCAGCTTCCCTATCCCACACCTGAAGCGCCCCCTGGTGATGATTGGATCCCCTGTGTCACTCCAGGAGAAAGTGGAAATGCAGAGGCAGCGCTTCAGGCTGGAGTTTGAGAAGTATCGTGGGTTCCTGGCCCTAGATGAGCAGCTACAGCTGAGGCGGCTGGAGGAGGAGGAGCGAGCCACCCTGCAGAGACTCCGGGAGAGCAAGAACCGGCTGGTGCAGCAGAGCAGAGCTCTGAGGGAGCTGGCGGAGGAGCTGGAGGAGAGGTGCCAGCGCCCAGCGCTGGGTCTGCTGGAGGTGAGCCTGGGTCCTCTGCAGCTGGGTCAGCTGGAGGCGAGCCTGGGTG
>NC_058409.1:2759202-2775585 GCF_002201575.2 Neomonachus schauinslandi | reverse complement strand
CAGCTGGAGGCGAGCCTGGGTGCCTCAGCAGCTGGGTCAGCTGGAGGTGAGCCTGGGTCCTCTGCAGCTGGCTAGCTGGAGGTGAGCCTGGGTCCTCTGCAGCTGGGTCAGCTGGAGGTGAGCCTGGGTCCTCTGCAGCTGGGTCAGCTGGAGGTGAGCCTGGGTGCCTCAGCAACTGGATCTGCTGGAGGTGAGCCTGGATGCCTCAGCAGCTGGGTCTGCTGGAGGCGAGCCTGGGTCCTCTGCAGCTGGCTCAGCTGGGGGCGAGCCTGGGTCCTCTGCAGCTGGCTCAGCTGGGGGCGAGCCTGGGTCCTCTGAAGCTGGCTCAGCTGGGGGCGAGCCTGGGTCCTCTGCAGCTGGCTCAGCTGGAGGTGAGCCTGGGGTCCTCAACAGAGCACGGGCCATGTGGGAAACCATGGTGACACACAGCTGCTTGCAACCACTTGCACCATCATGCTTTTTAGGAAAAGGGCACCCTGGCGTCTGTTTGGAAAGCACCTTAATTCTAAGTCCTAGCATCAGAATGAGAAGGGACTCTTGAGAATTGTCTAAAATAGTTCATCTTAGGGGCGCCTGGGTGGCTCAGATGGTTAAGCGTCTGCCTTCAGCTCAGGTCATGATCTCAGGGTCCTGGGATCGAGCCCCACATCGGGCTCCCTGCTCAGTGGAGAGTCTGCTTCTCCCTCTCCCTCTACTACTCCTCCCTGCTTGTACTCTCTCACTCTCTCTGTCGAATAAATAAATAAAATCTTTAAAAAATAAATAAATAAATAAAATAAAATAGTTCATCTTAGAGACCAAAAATTCATATTTTTAAGAAGTAAAATTTGATATCTTACCTATAAGGTTAAACAAAAAATGGACAATCGATGCTATGTTGCCTGGAAAACACTTCTTAAAACCTCACAGTTAATCTGTAATGATGATATGCCAATTCCAGAAGTCTTTGGAATCCCATTTCCGTGTCAGTAGCTAAACGTATGAATAATGTCTTAAATTGTCCAGCTTGAAGTTTTCCTGTTAAACTTTGTGGCAAACACGAATTTCCTTGTCTGTACTGCATACCCATTCCGGGCACGGTGGGGAGGTATTAAGTGGGTTCCTTGCCATTTGCTCACAGTCTGTTAGGGGTTCTACAGCAGAGAGACAAAACAGGAAAAACGGAATATTTATTTGTTTTTAATCTTCCAGGAGGTCATCAAAATTCCAAGTGAATTGAGAAAGCCATTGTTGATAATGCATGCATATTATCATGTTAGAACGCACTGCAATAGAAAATTTTGGGGCACGCTTCATTTTTTCTCATCCCCAGTGACTCATTCAGGAGATTCTCAACTAAGTAATCCATATCCTCGGGGCGCCTGGGTGGCTCAGTTGTTTAAGCAACTGCCTTCGGCTCAGGTCATGATCCTGGAGTCCCGGGATCGAGTCCCACATCGGGCTTCCTGCTCAGCGAGGAGCCTGCTTCTCCCTCTGACCCTCCCCCCTCTCATGTACTCTCTCTCATTCTCGCCCTCTCAAATAAATAAATAAATCTTTAAAAAAAAAAAAGTAATCCATATCCTCATTGAGCAGCTGACCCTCAGATTCTACCTTGAGTTAGCTCCAGACACTGAAAGTGCCATGAAATCTTCATATTAACTATCTACATAATGTTTACAAGTAAAGTGAGTAAACAGCCCTGGTTACATAGTTGGGAGTTCATTAAATAAATGAACTTACAAAGCATTTTTATTTATTTTGTCATAATTAATTTGTCTTCAATCTCTCTCTATAAGCAACACTTATGTTTATTATTATTATTATTATTATTATTATTATTATTAATTACTAGGCTCATTTCCATGTGAGTGAACTAAGCATCAGAAAGGATTTTAATTTTCTGAATTTCAAACAGTAAATATACACAGAACTTTAGCATTTTCAATAATGATATCCATCTTCTTATTTTACTATGTTTCCAAAACACATTGAAAACAAGCATTTCTTAACACCAGATAATGTTAAAATGATTTACATTACAAATCTTAGGGAGGATATATTCCAAAATTATTTATTTTTATTTTTATATCCACCTTTCCCTTTCCTCCTCAGTACCAGTGAGCAGCGTTTTACCGCCAAAGGCCAAAAACAAGGCCTGCCAGTCCCATGAAAAGTAGTCAGTTATTTTCCTCCTTTTATGACTTCTCAAAATTTATCTGACAGGAGGCTATTTTTAGAGGGAAAAAGGAAAATGTGAAGCAGGTGATTTATTTAAATAATCTCCTTTGAGATAAAATGTTGCTGTTAATTAATGATTTCCTTTTTTATCCAGTTAGGTAACCCACTCACACATGAGTTCATAGCTATGATGTGTGGTGTTTCAAAGAATGAAGAATTTGGGGTTTTCTTACAGAGACATTGGGAGTAACATTTTTTGTCTATGCCTTTCTCCGTCCCTCAAATAAATTCTGAAGATTTTTAAACTCTATTTTTACCTTAATTCCATCTACACTTGTTACAGAATGTAAATCTTTGTTAATATATCCAAATGTCAGAATTACCAATTCAGAAAATAGTTAAATTGATCTCATTGGAATTAATCTAAACCTCGAGTAGTCTGATTCCATCGTAGCAGAGGCAAACTGATTCTAAAATTCATGAGAAAATTCAAAAGCGAATTTTTGGATTTTGTTAAGAGAGGTTCTTATCTCCTATAGTTTTATCTTCATACTTAATTATTTCCAGTCATTCCTAAAGAGATGTTCATGTTTGTTTTTTCTGTTTGTTTGTTTTTACAATCCGTCAAAAGCAGTTCGGAGGTGTAACTCACACCTGCTTATATTTCTTTTTTGCTTTCAGGGTGTGAGAGGAGCCTTGAGCCGGTATGTTTACTCTCTGAACCAGGGACTGGGTTGGGGGAAGACAAGGAAGTTGGTGGATAAACCCTACTGAGAGTTATCGGTTCTGTGCCCTTCTCAGAAGTAAGGATGTCACACAGCTGGAACCAGAGACCATCCCCATGGAGCTGAGGACAATGTGTCGCATCCCTGGGATGAGGGAAATGTTGAGAAAGTTCCAAGGTAGGCTGTGTCTTTGAGCCGGGAGAACTACAATGCCTATGGTTTGGCTGTTATTACAGTTTGTTACTGTACAAGTCAGGCTGCAGTAACAGAACCCAAAGTTTATTTTTCATTTTTTAAGATGTATTTATTTATTTGAGAAAGAGAGAGAGAGAGTAACCCAAGCAGACTATTCGCTGGCGGTGGAGCCTGATGTGGGGCTCGATCTCACAACCCCGAGATCAGACCTGAGCCAAAACCAAGACTGAGCCACCAGGCACCCCAGCAAAGGTCTATTTTTAGATCATATCATTGGTTTACTAGTGGATTGTGGAGACTTTTTATTTCACCTCATCTCCCTCTGGGACCCATGCAGATAAAACCCCACCTCCTTTCTGTTGCTGGTCGCTCTGGGGAAGGGCTAGTTTATGGTGGATGAGGCACTGGTCCTACACTAAAGTGGCACACTGGGTTCTCTGGAGATTTTATTAACTGTAGTGAGTCACATGATCATGCCAGGTTATAAGGGTGGATGGAAGAGAGTGCTGTTTTCAGAAGAAAGAGAACCTGGGTATTTGTGTAAAGTCATAAAGAGTACCAGAGTCACTAACACCCATTTAAGCTATATTTAGTTAGGCTTGAAAGAGTGGTTCATAGCTTATTAGCTGTGATATGAGTAACATTAATTCCAATAAATATTAATTTCCCTGTTTATAAAATGCTGAAAAAATTTATTGTTTGAAGGACTAAATGAAACATACTTGAAAACATAGAAAAATCATCAACATAAAAGCATTGCTTTACATCAGATTTATTTTATTATCATAACTTGATGAGCTGCTTAAATTAGGTAGTCAATAAAGCCGAAAATATTCAGTCAGTTATTTTTATGTAGGAATAAGTGTGGTGACATAAATGAGTTTGTTAGGTCTGATTATGCTGTTCTTCAAAGAGTATAGATTCAACATTTGTATTTCTTTTTTTAATCCAAGTTATACCCAGCAATGCACACAGACTGTGGCTAAGTACTGGTTTCATTACTTAGAAGGAACCCCAGCCCATAATGAGAAAACCCATTTTTGCAGTCCTGTTCAATAATGGGCAGATTAACATACACTAACTGCATGACTTGTTGCAATTTATTACACTCCCATAATCAATGTCCTCATATTCCCATTTTTTAATGAATGAAATAATGATGGATCAATTCAATAAATATTCTGTATTTTGTCCAGACACAAAATTGTAAGTATTGAAATATATTATCAAACAATAACAAAAAAAATCCTACAAATCCATAGGTTCATGTTTTCATGTTGTACATATTTACTTGAATTATGCAAAATGCACAGAATGTTGGAAGATGACACAGAATACTGAGAAAAATATTGAGAATATTGAGGGGGGAGAAGGAAAGATAGTGGAGGAGTAGGGGACCCTATTTCAACTGGTCCCCAGAATTGAGCTGGATATCCACCAGACCACTCTGAACACCCGCGAAACCAGCCTGAGATGTAAGAAGATCTGAATCTCTACAAGCAGAATATCGCAGGCGGTTGGTTTTGAGGTAGGAAGCGGAGAGCCGTGATTCTGCAGGAAGATATCGGAGGATAAACGGCAGTGGGAGGGTGTCTGGCCGTGGGGATCCTACACGGCCAGTGAGTGACAGCCTCGCACGCTGGGGACGGGGCACAGACTCGCAGACCAGTAGCGGCGGGGAAAGGACTTTAGGGCAGCCCCCGGGGCAGAAACCCAGAGCAGCGGAGTCAGGCGTGCGAACTGGGAGTGGCTGGCAATTTTAGAAGCACAAAGGGCAGAGACGTGCCCCAACCTGGAGGCAGGACTGGGGGCGCTGTGGTGGGGCACACAACACAGGCTGCTGCAGTTTATAGCAGCATGGACAGAAACGGAGACAGTGTGGCCTGAAAAGCTGACTGAAGAACAGACTGCGGTCTCTTTGCTCTGAGGCAGAGGGTTGGAAACGGTCTCTTCTGCTCTGACTTGCAGAAGAGATGTGGAAAGCTGCCAGGGAAAGCCGCCAGAGAACAAAAGCCCCAAAAACTGATTCCCGCTGAGCCCATCCCCCGCCAGAAGGGGGCAGGGCAACTCCGCCCAAACAGGGTTGCCTGAGTAACAGTGCACAGGCCCTCCCCCGGAAGACAGGCTGGGAGAACAAGAGGCCAGCAACCCTAAGGTCCCAAGAAAACAGGTGCATCTTGCTTGGGTTCTGGTCAATAATTTGGACTCTATACATTCCTTCAAACACCCATCAACAGAATGACTAGGAGGAGGAACCCCCAAAATAGAAAAGACTCAGAGATTATGACTTATGCTGCAAATTTACAAAGGGATGCAGATATAACCAAGATGGAATTCGGAGATGGAATTCAGGCTAGCAATTGTGAAGACAATGGCTAGAAGGGAGAAATCAATTAATGGCAATGTAAGAGTCTCTAAGGGCAGAAATGAAAGGTGAATTGGCAGAACTTAAAAATGCAATCAATGAGATCCAATCTAATCTAGATAATCTAACAGCTAGGGTAAGTGAGGCAGAAGAACGAATAAGCGACCTGGAAGACAATATAATAGATAAAAAGGGAAAGAGGAGGCCAGGGAAAAAGAACTCAGAATCCATGAAAATAGAATCAGAGAAATACGTGACACCATGAAGCATTCCAATGTCAGAATAATTGGAATCCCGGAGGGAGTGGAGAGAGAGAGGACTAGAAGATGTATTTGAGCAAATCGTAGCTGAGAACTTCCCTAATCTGGGGAATTAAACAAACATTCGAGTCCTAGAGGCAGAGAGGACCCCTCCCAAGATCAAGGAAAACAGACCAACACCTTGGCATGCAATAGTAAAACTTGCAAATCTTAGAAGCAAGGAAACCATCTTAAGGGCAGTTAGGGGGAAGAGATTCTTTAAGTACTGAGGGAGGAATATCAGAATAACGTCAGATCTGTCCACAGAGACCTAGCAAGCCAGAAAGGCCTGGCAAGACATATTCAGGGTACTAAATAGGAAGAACATGCAGCCAAGAATACTTTATCTGGCAAGGCTGTCATTTAGAATGGATGGAGATGCAGAGCTTCCAAGACCGGCAGAAACTGAAAGAATATGTGACCACTAAGCCAGTCCTGCAAGAAATATTAAGGGGGGTTCTATAAAAGGAGAAAGACCCCAAGAGTGATATACAACAGACATTTACAGCGACAATCTATAAAAACAACATTTTCACAGGCAACATGATGACAATTCATATCTTTCAATAATCACTCTCAATGTGAATGGCCTAAATGCTCCCATAAAACGGCACGGAGTTGCAGATTGGATAAAAAGACAGGTCCCATCCATATGCTGCTTACAAGAGACTCATTTTGAACCTAAAGATACACCCAGACTGAAAGTGAAGGGATGGAGATCCATCTTCCATGCCAGCCGACCTCAAAAGAAAGCTGGGGTAGCAATTCTTGTATCACACAAATTAGATTTTACAATAAAGTCTGGAATTAGAGACACAGAAGGACACTATATCATTCTTAAAGGGTCTATCCAACAAGAAGATCTAACAATTGTAAATATCTATGCCCCCAACATGGGAGCAGCCATCTACATAAGCCAACTGTTAACCAAAATAAAGAGTCATATTGATAACAATACGTTAATTGTAGGAGACCTCAATACTCCACTCTCAGCAATGGACAGATCATCTAAGCAGAAAATCAACAAGGAAACAAGAGCTTTGAATGATACATTGGACCAGATGGACCTCATAGATATTTACAGAACATTTCACCCTAAAACAACAGAATACTCATTCTTCTCAAGCACACATAGAACTTTCTCCAGAATAGACCAATACTGGGTCACAAATCAGGTCTGAACCAATACCAAAAGATTGAGATAATTCCCTGCATATTCTCCGACCACAATGTTTTAAAACTGGAACTCAGTCACAAGAAAAAAGTTGGCAGAAATTCAAACACTTCGAAGCTAAAGACCACTCGCTCAAGTATGTTTGGGGCAACCAGGAAATCAAAGAAGAACTTAAACAATTCATGGAAATCAATGAGAACGAAAACACATCGGTCCAAAACCTATGGGACACTGCAAAGGCAGTCCTAAGGGGGAAATACATAGCCATTCAAGCCTCACTCAAAAAAATAAAAAAATCCCGAATTCACCAACTAACACTACACCTTAAAGAACTAGAGAAAAAGCAACAAACGATGCCTAAGCCACACATTAGAAGAGAAATAATTAAAATTAGAGCAGAGATCAATGAATTAGAAACAAGAAACACAGTAGATCAGATCAATAAAACTAGAAGTTGGTTCTTTGAAAGAATTAATAAGATCGATAAACCACTGGCCAGACTTATCCAAAAGAAAAGAGAAAGGACCCAAATTAATAAAATTATGAATGAAAGGGGAGAGATCATGACCAACACCAAGGAAATAGAAACAATTATTAGAAATTATTATCAACAACTATATGCCAATAAACTGAGCAATCTGGATGAAATGGAGACCTTCCTGGAAACCTATAAGCTGCCAAGACTGAAACAGGAAGAAATTCACAACCTGAATAGGCCAATAACCAGTGACAAGATTGAAGCAGTGATCAAAAACCTCCCAAAACACAAGAGTCCAGGGCCTGATGGATTCCCTGGGGAATTCTACCAAACATTCAAAGAAGAAATAATAGCTATTCTACTGAAGCTGTTTCAAAAAATAGAAACAGAAGGAAAACTTCCAGACTCATTCTATGAGGCCAGCATTACCTTAATCCCCAAACCAGACAAAGACCCCATCAAAAAGGAGAAGTTCAGACCTATATCCCTGATGAATATGGATCCCAAAATCCTCAACAAAATCCTAACTAATAGGATCCAACAATACATTAAAAGGATCATCCACCACGACCAAGTGGGATTTATCCCCAGGATGCAAGGGTGGTTCAACATTCACAAATCAATCAATGTGATAGAACACATTAATAAGAGGAGGGAGAAGAACCATCTGGTCCTCTCAATTGATGCAGAAAAAGCATTTGACAAAATACAACATCCTTTCCTGATTAAAACTCTTCAGAGTATAGGGATAGAGGGGACATTCCTCAAGTTCATAAAATCCATCTATGAAAAACCCACAGTGAATATCATCCTCAATGGGGAAAAGCTGAGAGCCTTTCCCTTAAGATCAGGAACACGTCAAGGATGCCCACTCTCACCACTCTTGTTCAACGTAGTACTAGAAGTGCTACCAACAGCAATCAGACAACAAAAAGAAAGAAAAGGTATTCAAATTGGCAAAGAAGAAGTCAAACTCTCTCTTTTTGCAGATGACATGATACTTTATGTGGAAAACCCAAAAGACTCCACCCCCAAATTACTAGAACTCATACAGCAATTCAGTAATGTGGCAAGATACAAAATCAATGCACAGAAATCAGTTGCTTTCTTATACACTAACAATGCAACAGTAGAAAGAGAAATTAGAGAAATGATTCTATTTACAATAGTGCCAAAAACCATAGAATACCTCGGAATAAACCTAACCAAAGAGGTAAAGGATCTATACTCTAAGAACTACAGAACACTCATGAAAGAAATTGAAGAAGATACAAAAAGATGGAAAAATATTCCATGCTCATGGACTGGAAGAATAAACATTGTTAAAATATCTATGCCACCCAGAGCATTCTATACCTTCAATGCCAACCCGATCAAAATTCCAATGACATTTTTCAAAGTGCTGGAACAAACAATCCTAAAATTTGTATGGAATCAGAAAAGACCCCAAATCGCCAAGGAAATGTTGAAAAAGAAAAACAAAGCTAGGGGCATCACGTTGCCCGATTTCAAGCTATATTACAAAGCTGTGATCGCCAAGACAGCATGGTACTGGCACAAAAACAGACATATAGACCAATGGAACAGAATAGAGAGCCCAGATATGGACCCTCAACTCTATGGTCAAATAATCTTTGACAAAGCAGGAAAAAACATGCAATGGAAAAAAAGACAGTCTCTTCAATAAATGGTCCTGGGAAAATTGGACAGTCACATGCAGAAGAATGAAACTCGACCATTCTCTAACTCCATTCACAAAGATAAACTCAAAGTGGATGAAAGACCTCAATGTGAGACAGGAATCCATCCAAATCTTAGAGGAGAACATAGGCAGAAACCTCTTTGACATTGGCCACAGCAACTTCTTTCAAGATACATCTCCAAAAGCTAGTGACACAAAAGCAAAAATGAACTTTTGGAACTTCATCAAGATAAAAAGCTTCTGGACAGCAAACGAAACAGTCAACAAAACAAAGAGGCAACCCACAGAATGGGAGAAAATATTTGTAAATGACACTACAGATAAAGGGCTGGTATCCAAGATGTATAAAGAACTTCTCAAACTCAACACCCAAAAAACAAATAATCAAGTCAAAAAGTGGGCAGAAGATATGAAAAGACACTTCTCTGAAGAAGACATACAAATGGCTAACAGACACATGAAAAAATGTTCATCATCATTAGCCATCAGGGAAATTCAAATCAAAAGCACATTGAGATACCACCTTACACCACTTAGAATGGCAAAAATGGACAGGGAAAGAAACATCCATTGTTGGAGAGGTTGTGGAGAAAGGGGAACCTTCTTACACTGTTGGTGGTAATGCAAGTTGGTACAGCCACTCTCGAAAACAGTGTGGAGGTTCCTCAAAATTTTAAAAATAGAGCTACCCTATGACCCAGCAATTGCACTTCTGGGTATTTACCCCAGAGACACAGATGTAGTGAAAATAAGGGCCATACACACCCCAATGTTCATAGCAGCAATGTCCACAATAGCCAAACTGTGGAAAGAGCCGAGATGGCCTTCAACAGATGAATGGATAAAGAAGATGTGGTCCATATACACAATGGAATATTACTCAGCCATCAGAAAGGATGAGTACCCAACTTTTACATCAACATGGATGGGACTGGAGGAGATTATGCTAAGTGAAATAAGTCAAGCAGAGAAAGTCAATTAGCATATGGTTTCACTTATTTGTGGAACATAAGGAATAGCATGGAGGACATTAGGAGAAGGAAGGGAAAAATGAAGAGAGGGAAATCGAAGGGGGAGATGAACCATGAGAGACTATGGACTCTGAGAAACAAACAGGGTTTTAGAGGGGAGGGGGGAGGGGGGATTGATTAGCCTGGTGATGGGTATTAAGGAGGGCACGTACTGCACGGAGCACTGGGTGTTATACGAAAAGAATGGATCATGGATCACCACATCAAAAACCACTGATGTATTGTATGGTGACTAACATAACATAATAAAATAAAAAAAATAAAAAAAATAGATTCCTCACTGCAAACACAACATTGAGAAATGGACCACTGATGTAATATATGTTTGTGTATTTATAAAGAATAGTTTAAAAACAAAACAAAAAAAAAGAATACTGAGAAAAAATAAAGTAAAGATGGCCAGAAGTGTTCAGGTTAGGGCATCTGATTTTGAATTTGACAATCAAGGAAGGCCCCTTGGGGTTAACTCATCATATATCTAATGTGGAAGAAAACATTCCAGGCAGCAGAAACAATGAGTGTCCAGGCCTGAGATAGAAATATAGAAGATGCGTTCCAGGAACTATGAGGTCTGTGTGGCTGGGTAAGAGTAAGCAAGGGCAGAGTCAGAGAGGCCAAGAAAAGACCAACTAGCACAGGGTGCTATGGGCAGGTCAATGTGGCCAGGATGCTTTACTTTGAGTGAAACAGGAAATCGATGAAAAGTTGTAAATGGAGGAATAACATGATTAGATTAATGTTTTGAGAGTCTTACTCTGTACGTTTTATTGAGAATAAATTCAAAGGGGCAAGGCTTTAGGTGGGAAAAGCAATTAGGAGCCTTTGCAATAATTCATAACATGGTAGTATTATCAGAGGTGCTGAGATCTGGAATGTGGACAGAATCTTGGTATATTTCAAAGGTAGAGCTGCGGGTGTCTGGGTGGCTCAGTCGTTAAGCATCTGCCTTCAGCTCAGGTCATGATTCCAGGGTCCTGGGATAGAGCCCCGCATCAGGCTCCCTGCTCGGCGGGAAGCCTGCTTCCCCCTCTCCCACTCCCCTGCTTGTGTTCCCTCTCTCACTATCTCTCTCTCTGTCAAATAAATAAATATATAAATCTTAAAAAAAAAAAAAAGGTAGAGCTGGCAGAATCTGCTGTTGGGTGAGGGATGAGTTGTCAGAGAAAGAGAAAAATCAAAATGATTCCAGAGTTTGAATCTCCAGAATTGGCATAATGAAGTTGTTAACATTGATGGTTAAAGCTGCAGGTGTGGGAGAAGAAGGGAGTTGGGTTTTGAACATACCAATGTTGTGATGAATGTTAAATATCCAAAGTTTGATGTCAAGTAAGCAGATGATTCTGCAAATACAGTGTTTCAGGAGAAAGGTCTAAGGTAGAGATATGCATTTGGAATCAGTAAGCACATGAGTGGAATTTAATTAAAGCAATGATCCAGCCAGCCCAGGAATGCATTGAGAGTGAGCTGAGAAAGAAAGAAGAGGTCCCAGTCCTAAAACCATTGGATGGAGAAGAGAGGAAAACAGCAAAGGAGACCAAGAATGAGTGATGAGTAGAGAGGGAAGGAAATTGTGATGATCAGTGTCTTTGGGAAAGAGAAAGGAGGTTTTCCAGGACAAAGGATTCTCAACAACATTGAATGCTACAGAAAAGTAATTTAAGGTGAACTCTAATGACTACTCACCAGTGTGGAGGTCACTGGGAAGTTTCCTTTGAGTATTGTTATATCATGATGAACAATTGAGTGTAGGAGAGAGGGGTGGGGGAGCAATTGGAGATAGACCATTTTAACAACCATTTCACGGATTTATTTTCTTATAAATGGATCAAGGAAGTGTGCTGGAGTGGAAATGATGTGTAAAGACAACATATGTTAAGTAGGCCTAGCACAGTTCCATGGAAACCCACATTTCTGTCTGTTACTTATGACCTCTAGAGTTTGGGGAAATTGCATAAACTCTGACTCTGAGTCTCCTCATCTATAATGTGGGGATGATAACAGTCACCTTGAGGGTGGTTAAATGGGTTAGCAGCGATGATATATTACATACATGACCCACTCAGGTTAGGGTATCAACACAAGACCACCAGAAGTGGATTTAGAGACAAATAGTAATAAGGGTCATTATAATAGTATTTGTTATTATTATGATATTAAAAATAAAACCATATTAATGAAACTTATTATTTTAAAATGTTTATAAAGTCAAGACACTGAATATTTTACATCCTGCCTTCTTCATTGAGATTTTACACATAAATGTATTTATTAATTATGTGTATAAGTAAAATTTCACATCAATCTCCGTGGGACTTCACAGTATCAGTATTGGTTTTCTGTTGTTGTGTAACAAATTACCACAGACTTCACTGCTTAAATCCACATACATTTATTAGGTCATAGTTATACAGACCAGACATTCATGTGGGATCAGCTCATTTCTCTGCTTAGGTTTTCACAAGATCAATATTAAGGTGTTGGCAGTCTGAGCTCCTCTGAAGAGTCTGGGGAGGAATCCACTCCCAAGCTGATTCAGTCTATTGGCATAATGTAGTTATGGCGGTTGTAGGACTGAGATCCCCATTTCCTTGTTGGCTATCAGTTGGAGGTCACTGGCCTTTCTTCTCATGTGGCTCATTCTGTCTTCAAAGACAGCAAGGACACATTAAATTCAAATCTCTCTCACTTCCTGTTCTGCCACCAGCCCAATAGCCAGAGAAACCTTTCTGATTTTAAGGGTTCATGTGATTAGATGAGATCCACCCAAATCATGTTCCTCTTGTCATAAAATATAATCATGAGAGTAGCACCAGGGTCTATAGGTCATGGGGCTCATCTTAGAATTCTGCCTACCAGAGTAACATAACATTGGAAGAAAGTGGTAGATTTCAAATTAACAAAATTTCTCTATGGATTTTGAGAAAAAATAAATGCAGAAGATCTTCCTAAGAGCACCCAAGTGTTCTGAATGTAGGTGAAAGGTATCTAAATAATTATGCTTATGGTTCATCACATCGTCAGTGGTTATGCTTTTATTGGGGTAATAATGAGTCCTGAATTATGCAGAGGTAGCAATGGGATACACAAGGAAGTAATGAGGAATATACTAGTGACCCACAAGGCAAACTATTATTTTTCTTTCTCTAGGAGTTATTTGAGAGAGGAGGATGAGGAATGGTGGGACTATTATACATAATATTGTGCTTCCTATGTTTTTACCAGTCTTCTCTGACCTTTCACATGTCCCACAAAATTCTTCCCACAGTTGATGTAAAGCTGGACCCTGTCACAGCGCACCCTAGCCTCCTCTTGACGGCTGATCTACGCAGTGTGCAGGATGGAGAGCTGTGGAGGGATCTCCCCAACAACCCCGAGCGATTTGACACATGGCCCTGTATCCTGGGTTTGCAGAACTTCTCCTCAGGGAGGCATTACTGGGAAGTCATGGTGGGAGAAAGAGCAGAATGGGGTTTAGGTGTCTGTCAAGAGACAGTGTCACGGAAGGGGGAGACCACACCCTCTCCTGAGAACGGAGTCTGGGCCATGTGGCTGCTGAAAGGGAATGAGTACATGGTCCTTGCCTCCCCATCAGTGCCTCTTCTCCACCTGGAACGGCCTCATTGCATTGGGATTTTTTTGGACTATGAAGCAGGTGAAATCTCCTTTTACAATCTAACAAATGGGTCTTACATCTACACATTCAATCAACTGTTCTCTGGTGTTCTTCGACCTTATTTTTTCATCTGTGACACGATTCCTCTTATCTTGCCATCTATGATAGGTGTGGAGTCAGAAAATTGGGCATCCAGGGGTCATCTTGACTCTGCTTCTAATGTGAGATACGATCATTCCTAAAATTCTGTTCCTGAGAATTTTACACCTAGCAAAGGTTCCTGGGGTGGAATGAGGATGCAAACATGCTAAGCCTCAACAAATGCCCCCATTCAAATCAGCACTTTAATCCTTCTTGCTATGGACATTTTTACATCAGGACAAAACAGAAAATATTAAATATTTACATTTGGAGGAGAATTATAGAGCATATATATTTAATTTTGTAAGTGATGATCTCTATAGCCCAGTGGGGCTTGAACTCACCACCCGAGATCAAGAGTCACATGCTCTTCTGACTGAGCTGGCCAGGTGCCCCTATATATCATAATTTTAGAAATGGAGCAGGCTTCTCAAGTCTTACAAATGGTGCTACACATTTTCTTGATGAGGCTTTGTCCAAGTCAATGGACCTTTTGTTAAGGATTTCTATACATTCATTATAATTTCTCATTCTTTTTGATCTCCTTTCATTCCAACTCATATTAAGAATAGAAATGACTTTTTTTTTTTTTTTTACAAATGGCAAGTCTTAAATTGGTGGAGAACAGTCCAATATCACTCCAGCATCAGATACATAATTCTGTTTCTCTTCCTCTCTCATTCTGTCTCTCTCTGTCTGCCTCTGTCTCTTTCTTTCTTGCTCCTGACTTATTTTTTGCTTTATACCTATTATTGATAACATTCCATTTCCTTCTAGATTAACATATTCAGAACCATTTCTTTTTACATTCAATTTTCCTATGACTATATTCATTTACTTTCTAAATCCTCCTTATACTGGACTAATTTCTAAGGATTATGAAATCCATTCCTCTGATTCTAATATAACTGATTATGTCTCCAGACACATCTAGGACTGCAACTTTTTCCTTTATTTTTAGAGACTTTTTTTTAGAGTAGAAATTACTCAGAATTCTGATTCAACTAGTTCTTTGACTTAGCCATTTGCTAGTGGCAAGACCTCAAACAAATAAACCCTTTGTCTTTAGATCTCACCAATTTAATATGGTTCCTATAAGTGAAATAGTGATATGGACCTACAATGCTATGACAGATATTTAAGATCATGATTGATATGATCGGTTTTAATTAAACTTCTCTACTTAAATACAATATAAAGATGATGATGATGATGATGAACTGATAATGATATCTGACTTATTTTTAAAGTGTACTCTGTAACTTCCTAAAAAAATTCTTAAGTCCTTGAAGGCTAACTTCACTGCTACGTTTCTCTATATCTGTGTCTAATAAATAATTGCCAGACAAATGCTAAAGTGTTTAAATGCTAAATATTTAAATGCCATACAATTATTAATTAATGGGAAATTTAGTTAACATTACTTTAATAATAATCTGCCAACACTTTAATCCTCCACTTTAACTCTACCTTGAATTTTAACATATTTTTCTCTTCCTGAAACATCTCTTTGACTAAAATCTTTCACTTACTTTCCAATAACATCATAAACATAGTTTTCTTTCTAGAGTTTTTAAACATTTTTCTTTCCAGGCTTTTTACATTTGGAGGACTATCATGAAGTATAATAATTTTAGCAATGGAACAATCTCATAAACTGTATTTCCAGATGGCTCTACATACTTTATTGATGAGTCCTTGTATTAAAGATTTCTGTACATTCATGTGTAATACATTTTTGTTTGATCATAAGCAAACAAGTCCTCTTTCCATCTCTCCTTTTCAAATGGAGGTAATAATGATGTATTCTTACATGCCTCTTGTTGATATTTTATAGACCACACATACCTGAGGCCTCTTCCATGCATGGTCTGAGTAGAGAAGAGGCTCAGGCCATGGGTTTCCATTCATGCTTCCCCATCATCAGGGGTTAAACAGGAGCTGGCAATGTAGTGAAACACCTACTCATGTCACTGTAAGGCCAGGGATCCATGACAGGAGACCATATGGTGAACATACACTCACAGCAGTAGAGACCCTTCCCCATGGGCATCAGGAGGAACGGAGTCACTGCTCTGAGATCACACCTCCCCAGGGGCTTCTACCCATTCACTTAAGCTTAAGAAGCAGAAGGACACCACGGCACAGCCTCAGGCCTTCCACCCTCTTCAAGGCATGAACAGAGAATGACTAGTCCCTAGAGAAAGTTAACATCCTGGTTTCCACTGTCTCCCTCCCATCCTGTTACCTCACTTTGCATCTTATCATGATTTATGTCAATTATTCAACCAACTTAAATCTTCCTTCATCCCTTGCTTTCCAAGCGGCATGAAGTTTTGTGCATCTGCTATTATGACCCTTTCTCCTTTCCCTCCCTAATTCCTGAAAGGTGTCTTCTGTTCTCTCTGGAATTCCGGTTCATCAACAGCTAACTTCTTTAAATCATCTTTAAAGATCTTTCCTATTCACTGAACTCTCCCTTACTTTCTTCTCTGCCCTT
>NC_058409.1:2752472-2759192 GCF_002201575.2 Neomonachus schauinslandi | reverse complement strand
TCCTTTCAATTGCTCAGGCCAAGAATCTGGTTGACTCCTCTCTTGATTTCTTTAGCCCTCACCCAGCCCATCAGCAAACCTTTGACTTTACCTTCAGAATACACACAGAGTTCAACCAGTCCTAACCACTCTGCTGCTATAACTCTGGTCTGAACTTCTATCCTCTTCCACTGGGTTACTACAACAGTTTCTTAACAGTCATCTTGGCTGTACTCCAGCCCCTCCCATGTCCATTATCAATGCACAGTTGGGCTGATCCTTCAGTTCCCAAGACAATAGTTCCAGTGCAATGACTTTACATTGAACTTAAAATTAAAGCCATAATCTTTACAGTGAGCCTTCAAACCCTGGAGTATCTGAACACCAGTTCCTTACCTGATTCTGATTCTGTCTCTGTCCACATACTGCTGGTTTCATCCTCCTCCTTCTACTCTGGCATCTAGGCTGGGTTTACACCAGACCAGGCATTTCTCACCATGGGACCTTTCTGCCAGCTGTGCCCTCTACCTGCAATTCCCTTTTCCTACATTTCTGCTTTACTCATACCCCTCCCCTTTTTTACCATTAAACCTGCTCAAACCCAGCTTCTAGGTCAGAACTCTACAGTCTGAACAACCTCAGAGTCCACCCAGAGCCCACTCTCCCAGTGCTTTTTTCCCAGTATTATACTTAACAGTTTCTAAATGTATTCTATCTTATTTATTGGGTTTGTTTTTGTTTGTTTGTTTTGCCTTTTCTTGGTAGAATGCAAGCACTCTGAAGGAAGGGATCTTTGTCTATTGATAACAGTATTTTCTACATATCTCAAGCACCTCAAATACTGGCTTGTACATGGTTATCACTCAATACATATTTGTTGAATAAATAAATGATTGACTTTCAGGGGACAGAATTCAATGGTGGATCTAAAAGTGTTTTGCAAAATACAATATATTATTATTATTATTACTATTACTATTATTTATAACTATTCAACCACTGACCAATAAATTTTAATGTCAAATACTAAATGAGTAGAATCAATTTTTAGGTATAGAGAAAATTTTAATAGAAGGATCAATTTGAGCTAGTAGTTTCCAAGATGGCAGAGAAATAGGGGGACCCTGAACTTGCCTTGTCCTCCGAATACAACCTTCAACTATTTTGAACAACTAGGAAAAGGATCAGAGGAATATAGAAACAATCTGCACATTTGGACTGAGTGAATTTGGCAGAAGCAAGGTTCAGAACCATGAACTGGGGGACTGGGAAGCTGCAGGGCTGGGAATGGGAGGAAGCAGGTTCAAGGAGCAAAGTCAGGAGAGGGAGAAATTTGGAAAGAATGCAGTGGTTTGTGACCCCACAATAAGCTGTGGCGAGCAGATCCCTGGGTTGTTCAGGGAGAGATTGCTTCCCTACCTGGAGGGCACTTGAGGAGCATATTTGTCCTCTCCAGAAACAAAGGAATAGCCAGGGAGCCAGTGAGGGGAGCACCACAGCGGGGTTAGAGGGGCATGCAGAAGGCAGAAAACCTCTTAATTTTTTGGTGTGAGCTAAAGTAGGCTTGAACCTTTGTGCATGCTCCAGGAAGCCACTTTTCTGGGACTGGCTGAGCACAGAACAGAGACCAGAGTGGATCGCTGCTAACCTGACCACTGCTTTTGCTGTCTGCCACAATAGATTCAAGCTTCTGCAACAGCTTTCCTGGCACAAAGGAGAGTAGGGGACTGAGTAAAGTGTAGATGACTGATACCCTGGCTCCATCTTTTTGCTGAGTATTACAATAAACTCTAGCCTCTACATGTGCACTGTGTGAGGACTTTTTGGGGACTAGCTGATTCTGGGAAAGACCTGAGCCTCCCCACCTGGGGACAGGAGTGGGTGCACACATATTACCAGGCTCTTTAATACTTGGAGTTTTGAATCTCAGCCACTGGCCAGAGACAAAATGCAGGAGATCTGTGGCTCTGGGCATGCTGATGACCTGGGCACAGACAGGTTAGAGCAGGGAATTGATGAGTGCCTCAGCCACAGGCGATTGCTTGCTTTTCTGGGAGGGCCTCCTGAGAAGCAGCTGCCAGGAGTTCAGCCCCCCAGGGACAAAGAGATGGGGTGATGCCATATTCTACCTCCTCCACAACCAACCCTTCCTCCTGTCCACCAGCACAGACTCCAAAGAGAAACACAGTGCCTCTAGTGGACACTGGAATCCCTTACACTAAACCCTGCCCCCTGACCTGGTAGGAACATCCTTCTGAGGGCAAGTCAGCTTGTGAGCCAGCACAGCAGGCCTCTCCCTCAGAAGACAAACACAAACCACAGCCTATACCAAGTCTACTGATAAAAGAAAGCTCCAAAACATCAGCTTCTAGCTTGACCTCACAAACAAATCAAAGCATACTTATGTAAAGGAACAAACACTCCCCACTACAAAAAAGGAGGAACTCTGTAGAGGAAGGGCTAGTGGGAAAGAGCAGCCAAAACACAACAGCAGAGTGTACACAGCGTACACCATAATCACTTCCTGAAGACATTGTTGTTGTTGTTGATAGTATAATTACTGTTTTGGCTGATTTCCCCCCCCCCCTTTTTTCTTTCTCTTTCTTTCCTCCTTTCTTTTCAGGACGAAATGACTAGAAGGAGAAATTCACAACAAAAGAAGGAACCAGAAGTAATACTCTCTGCCACAGATTTAATCAATATGGATATAAGTAAGATGTAGGAGGTAGAATTCAGAATACCGATTATAAAGATACTAGCTGGGGTTGTAAAAAGCATAAAAGATACTGGAGAATCCCTTGGTGCAGAAATAATAGAACTAAAATATAATCAGGCCAAAATTAAAAATGCTATTATTGAGATGCAGTAAAAAATAGAGGCTCTAACCACTAGGTTAAATGAGGTAGAAGAGAGAGTCAATGATATAGAAGACTAAATAATGGAAAGTAAGGAAACTGAGAAAAAGAGAAAAACAACTACTGGATCATGAGGGGAGGCTTCAATAAATCAGTGAAACCATAAAGCACAATAATATTCAAATAACAGGGATCCTAGAAGATGTGGAAAGAGGGTGGGGGGACAGAAGGTTTATTTGAACAAATTATAGCCAAGAACTTCCCTAATCTGTGGAAGGAAACAAGCATTCAAGTCCAGGAGGCACAGAGAACCCCCCTCAAAGTCAATAAAAATAGATCAACACCCCAACATATAATAGTGGAGCTTGAAGTTTTCAGAGATAAAGAGAAAATCCTGAAATTAGCTTGAGACAAGAAGTCTCTAACCTACAAGGGTAGAAACATTAGACTGGCAACAGACCTATCCACAGAGACCTGGCAGGTCAGAAAGGACTGGCATGATATATTCAGGGTGCTAAATGAGAAAAACATGTGGCCAGCAATACATTATCTAGCAAGGCTGTCATTCAGAATGGAAGGAGAAATAAAGAGCTTCAAGGAAAAAAAGAAATTAAAAGAATTTGTGATCACTAAGCCAACTCTGCAAGAACATACAAAGGGGATCCTTCAAGCAAAGAGAGAGCCCAAAACTAACATAGACCAGAAAGAAACAGAGACAATATACAGAAATAGTGACTTTACAGGTAATACAATGGCAATAAATTAATATCTTTCAATAGTTACTCTGAATGTAAATGGGCTAAATGTTCTAATCAAAAGAAACAGGGAGTCAGATTGGATTAAAAAAAATAAAAAGCAAGACCCATTGATATGCTGTCTACAAGAGATTCATTTTACAATCAAAGACACCTCCAGATTAAGTTAGGGGGTAGAAAACAATTTATCATGCTAATAGACCTCAAAAGAAAGCTGGGGTAGAAATCCTCATATCAGACAAGTTAGATTTTAAAACAAAGACTGTAATAAGAGATGAAGAGGGAAACTATATCATACTTAAATGGTCTATAAAACAAGAAGATCTAACAATTGTAAATATATATGCCCCTAACTTGGGAGCAGCCAATTATATAAACTAATTAATAAAAATTAAAGAAACACATTGATAATAATAAATAATAGTAGGGGAATTTAACACCCCAAATCACAGCAATGAACAGATCATCTAAGCAGAAGAACAACAAGGAAACAAGGACTTTGAATGACAAACTGGGCTAGATGGACTTCACAGATATATACAAAGCATTCCAACCTAAAGCAACAGAATACACATTCTCCTTGAGAGCACATGGAACATTCTTCAGAATAGATTACATCCTGGGTTATAAATCAGGTCTCAACTGGTACCAAAATATTGGGATTTTTCCCTGCATATTTTCAGACTACAGTGCTTTGAACCTTGAACTCAATCACAAGAGGAAATTTGGAAGGAACTCAAATACATGGAAGTTAAAGAACATCTTATTAAGAATGAATGGGTCATGGGGTACCTGGGTGGCTCAGTCAGTTCAGCATCTGCCGTCAGCTCAGGTCATGACCCCATAGTCCTGGGATTGAGCCCTGCATCAGGTTCCCTGCTCAGTGAGGAGTATACTTCTCCCTGTGACCCTCCCCCTGCTCATATTCTCTATCACTCTCTCTATCTCTCTCAAATAAATAAATAAAATCTTTAAAAAGAGAATGAATGGATCAACCAGTAAATGAAAGAGGAATTTAAAAAATTCATGGAAGACAATGAGAATGAAAACATAACAGTTAAGAACCTTTGGGATGGTGTTGGAGCAAGATGGTGGAGGAGTAGGAGACCTGGATTTCGTCTGGTCTCAGGAATTCAGCTAGATAGGGATCAAACCACTCTGAACACCTACAAACTTAACAGGAGATCGAAGAAAAGAATAGCAACAACTCTCTGAACAGAAAAGCGACCACTTTCTGGAAGGTAGGACATTCGGAGAAATGAAGCCGAGGTGATATTAGGGAGGATAGATGGCGGGGGAGGGGGCCTCCGTCGGTGGCTTCTGGCAAGTGATAGAGCCGCGAAGCACAAAATCAGAAATTTTAGAAGTCTGCTCCGCTGAGGGACGTCGTTCCAGTGACTAAGCGGGGGGTGGAACCCTCATGGAACAGTGTGGTCTCAGGACCCTAGGGGTCACAGAAAGACTGGGGGTGCCTGAGTGCGGCAGAGCTCCCAGGTATCGGAGCGGGGAAGCCGGCTGCAGAGACAGAGCCAAGGCGTGGGCTTTCAGCTCAGGGTTGCCATAAACCGTGATCTGCGGCACAGTCAGGCCACTGCTCCTCCAGCAGGGACCCAAAAAGCAGCAGATCCGGGGAGACTCACCTTCCTCCCCTGGGAGGAGCGGCGCAGGAGCACACTGCAGGGATCTGCTGGGTTTGGAGACTCCACACCAAGTCCAGTGCTGGAGATAGAAATGCTCGGTCACAGGCTGGGTGAGTGCAGGGTGAGGCCAGAGACCGGGGAGATGGGAGTGACTGACTGCTTTTCTCTGAGCAGGAGTGGGGCCCCTAGTTCTCGGCTCGAATGGGATGGAGATTGGGAGGCCGCCATTTTCATTCTCAGCCTCCAAAGCTGTATGGAAAGCTTGCAGGGAAACCAAAGCTACCGAGAGCAAACCGAGCAGATTACTTAGGCCAGACCGGGCAAGGGCGGGGCAATTCTGCCTTCGGCAAAGACATTTGGGAACCACAGCAACAGGCCTCTTCCCCAGAAGATCAGTGAGAACAGCCAGCCAAGACCAAGTTTACCGATCAATGAGAACGGCAAAACTCCAGCGCTAGGGGAATACTGCACATAGAATCCATGGCTTTTTTACCATGATTCTTTAGTCTTTCAAAGTTATTTTTTTTAAATGTCTTTTTTTTTTTTTTGAATTTTTCTTTTTCCCTTTTCAACCAACATTTTATCAATCCCTTTTTAAAAAAACATTTTTATTTTTCATTTTTAGAGTCATATTCTATCTGTTCATAGTAGTTACCCTTATTTTTGGCATATACATATAAGTTGTTCTCTCTTTAAAAATTTGAGAGAGTTTCCTCTAACAGATCAAAATATACACTAAATCTCTACTGTATGGTTCTGTTCTACTCTCCTGCCTGATCAATTCTCCCCCTTTTTTTTCTTTATTTTTTAAATCCTCTTCTTTCTTTTTTCAAACAACTTCTTATCAATTCCTTTTATAAAATTTTTTATAATTTTCATCTTTACAGTCATATTCCATCTCTTCATCATATCAACCCTTATTTTTGTACATATATAAGCTTTTCTTTCTTTAAAATTTTGGGAGGCACTTTCCTCTAACAGACCAAAATACACCCAAAATCTAGTGTGTGGCATGGATCTATGCACCAGCCTGATCATATTTGATCACATTCTGTTTTGTATTGTTTTGTTCTGTTTTTGTTTGTTTTATCTTTTTCCTTTTCTTTCTTTTTTTTTTCTTGTTTATTTCTTTCCCCTTCTTTTCCCCCACCTTCAGGTCTTTTCTGATTTGTTTAGAGTATATTTTCTGGGGACGTGTTACCCTGTTAGCATTTTGTTCTCATTCACCTATTCTCCTCTGGACAAAATGACAAGATGGAAAAAATCACCTCAACAAAAAGAACAAGAGGCAGTACCAACTGCCAGGGACCTACTCAATACGGACATTAGTATGATATCAGATCTAGAGCTCAGAATCATCACTTTAAAGATACTAGCTGTGCTTGAAAAAAGCATGGAAGCTATTAGAGGAACCCTTTCTGGAGAAATAAAAGAACTAAAATCTAACCAAGTAGAAATCAAAAAGGCTATTAATGAGGTGCAATCAAAAAT
>NC_058409.1:2710288-2737472 GCF_002201575.2 Neomonachus schauinslandi | reverse complement strand
TCTACTTGGTTGGATTTTAGTTCTTTTACTTCTCCAGAAAGGGTTTCTCTAATAACTTCCATATTTTTTTCAAGCCCAGCTAGTATCTTTAAAGTGATGATTCTGAACTCTAGATCTGACATCGTACTAATGTCCGTATTGAGTAGGTCCCTGGCAGTCGGTACTACCTCTTGTTCTTTTTGTTGAGGTGATTTTTTCCATCTTGTCATTTTGTGCAGAGGGGAATAGATTAATGAGAGAACAAAATGCTAGCAGAGTAACAACATCCCCAGAAAATATACTCGAAACAAATCAGAAAAGACCTGAAGCAGTGGGAAAAGAAAGGGAAAGAGAGAAAAAAGAGAAAGAAAAAAAAGAAAAAGAAAAAGATAAAAACAAAAACAAACAAAACAAAACAACAAAAACAACAACAAAAAAACAGAATGTGATCAGATATGATCAGGCTGGTATACAGATCAGTGCCACACACTAGATTTGGGGTGTATTTTGGTCTGTTAGAAGAAAGTGCCTCCCAAAATTTTAAAGAAAGAAAAACTTAAATATGTACAAAAATAAGGGTTGATATGATGAAGGGATGGAATATGACTGTAAAGATGAAAATTATAAAAAATTTTATAAAAGGAATTGATAAGTTGTTTGAAAAAAGAAAGAAGAGGATTTAAAAAAAGAAAAAAGAAAAAAAAAAGGGAGAGGATGTGATCAGGCAGGGGAATAGAAAACACCATATACTAGAGATTTAGGGTATATTTTAATCTGTTAGAAGAAACTATCTCAAAATTTTAAAGAGAGAACAACTTATATACATAAGCCAAAAATACAGGTAACTACAATGAAGGGATAGAATATGACTCTAAAAATGAAAAATAAAAATGTTTTTTTTTTTAAAAAAAGGGATTTATAAGATGTTGGTTGAAAAAGGGAAAAATAAAAATTAAAAAAGAAAAAAAAAGAAAAAAAGACAGTTAAAAAAAAATTAACTTTGAAAGACTACAGAATCATGGTAAAAAAGCCATGGATTCTATGTGCAGTATTCCCCTAGTGCTGGAGTTCTGCTGTTCTCATTGATTGGTAAACTTGGTCTTGGCTGGCTGTTCCCGCTGATCTTCTGGGGAGGGGCCTGTTGCCGTGGTTTCCAAATGTCTCTGCCGGAGGCCGAATTGCCCCGCCCTTGCCCCCTCCCGGCTAAGTAATCTGCTCGGGTTTGCTCTCCGGGGCTTTTGTTCCCTGCGAGCTTTCCGTACAGCTTTGGAGGCGGAGAGTGAAAATGGCGGCCTCCCAATCTCCGCCCCGGAGGAGGCGAGAACTCGGGGCCCCGCTCTTCAGTGAGCCCCCAGAGAAAAGCCGTCAGTCACTCCCGTCTCCCCGGTCTCCGGCCGCATTCCGTGCTCACCTGGCTCGTGACCGCGCGTTTCTATCTCTGGCACCCGACCCCGGGTGGAGTCTCCAAACCCAGCAGATCCCTGCGGTGCGCTCCCGTGCGGCTCCTCCCGGGGAAGGAAGGTGAGTCTCCCCGGATCTGCCGCTTGTTGGGTCCCTGCTGGAGGAGCAGTGGCCCGACTGTGCCGCGGATCACGGTTTATGGCAACCCCGAGCTGAGAGCCCGCGCCTGGGCTCCGCCTCTGCAGCCGGCTTCCCTGCTCCGTTACCTGGGAGCTCTGCCACACTCAGGTACCCCCGGTCTTTCTGTGACCCCGAGGGTCCTGAGACCACACTGTCCCGGAGGGTTCCACCCCCCGCTTAGCCACCAGAGTGACGTCCCTTGGCGGAGCAGACTTCTAAAAGTTTGGAATTTGTGCTCCGTGGCTCTATCACTAGCCAGAAGCGGCCGATGGAGGCCCCTCCCCCGCCGTCTATCCTCCCGAATATCGCCTCAGATTCACTTCTCCGCACGTCCTACCTTCCAGAAAGTGGTCGCTTTTCTGATGAGAGAGTTGTTGCTCTTCTTTTCTTCGATCTCCTGTTGAGTTTGTAGGTGTTCAGAATGGTTTGATCCCTATCCAGCTGAATTCCTGAGAGGAGACCGAATCCAGGTCTCCTACTCCTCCGCCATCTTGCCCTGCCCCCCAGGAATAAATCATTTTTATATAAGGGACAAATTCTCCTGGTCCTCATTTTTTGTCTAGACCCTATGGGAGATTGAACAGTTTGATATGATACATGCCTACAGCATACCTCAGTGTATATACTAATGACCCCTGTGGGCTTAGAGGTTCCCCAGAGCTTGGGGCTTTGATGAATCCAGGCCACCATTATAATCCCTCCCAGAGTCTCTCCTCAGGAAAGCTGCATCATTCTGTCATTGCCCTCCACACAAATATTGTGGTCCATTGCATTTATAGAGGTATGGGCCAAGCATAGGACAGGTGCCTCCATTTCCTCCCATATTTGGAATTGCACCGGCTACAGCACCCATGGGAACCCATAGTCAGGGAGAACACATTGCATAATTCCATGGGGGTCCTCCAGCTAGAGCTGCACCTTCGGACTTCTGACTTTTAGTGGTACCTGGTGCATACAAGTAAAAATGGTGAGTAGATTTCTGGATTTAGGAGTTCAACTCATAAATCTGTACTTCTCTTTTGGTTTGTTAAAAAAAAAAAAGTATGAAATGAATCAAAGGAACAGAAAAATAGGAAATGAGGAGCATTGTCCTTGCTGTTGGAAAGTTTTTGGATTATGACCAACATACCAAGACAAAAGCTGCACACAAACACATACATCACAACCCATGTTATTTAATTATAAAAGAGCAATATATCTACCAATGCAAAATCACTTTAAAGGATTACAAGTGGGCACCTGGGTGGCTCAGTCGGTTAAGCGTCTGCCTTCTGCTCAGGTCATGATCCCAGAATCCCATAATCGAGTCACATCAGGCTCCCTGCTCAACAGGGAGTCTGCTTCTCCCTCTGCCCTTCACCCTGCTTGTGCGCTCTCTTACTTGTTCTCTCTCTCTCTCAAATAAATAAGTAAAATATCTTAAAAAAATAAAAGATAACAAGTAAAAGTGCTAACAAGACAAAATATGAAGAAACACAACACATGGGTTTTTTTTTTTTTTAATGTTGGAATTGGTGTTAATAAGGAATACAGATTTGTCAGGCAGACATGAGAAAATGAGATCTGAGATGTGGGTTTCATTTTGGAAAAAAAAAAAATTGAAAAGGGTGTTCTCAGCTTCCTGGGGGAATATGGGGCAATGTCAGCCCTTGCCTGGAGATCTAGGCTTGCCCCACCCCTATCCTTAAAACATCCATTGCATTCCCTATCATTGGCCATTGTGGCCACACTTCTTGTGAGTTTAAAACTCTTTAATCTTTAAATGAAAAATACTTGGAAAATAAACTAAAATCTTTGATCATATGACCATCTGTCCTCCAGGAAGTGAAAAACAGTACATTTCTTTGACTTGTGGTTTGAGTGTGGGTATTTCTGCAGTAGGATGGTGCATTTAGATGCAATGGTATTCCCAGTGTTTGACCAACACCTACAGGGAGAAATATATTATACCTTTTGGTACATAGTCAGGACACACACTCTCAAACACACAAGTTAAACAATTCGTTTACAAAGTAATAGTCTCGTTTGTTCAGGCAAGCTACTCTTCTCTCTCCAATTCCACACAAAATCGTGTCTGAAAAACCAAGTCATCAGTCCTTGCATCAATTTCCTGACCTTTCCATGAGTCACTACCCACATGTGTTGGGAGAGGTCAGGTCTTTCTAGTTTGATACTGCTTTTCAGTTTCTCTAGCTTTGAGCAATGGAGAGGAAATGCTTCCCCAAGGTAGGGCAAACTTGAAATACCACATTAAGCAATTAATTGTTTATTGTTTGAGCTACTATATTGGGTCCATGTATAAAAGATAAAATGATGGATGTTGCCCAGTCTCTCCCTCACCAGGTGAGTAGTGACAAATTTGCATGACATTCAGTAAAATTTGCTATGTGCAGGACAGGTGCACAATTTGATTGAGTATGAAGATATTCACAGTTGCTCTAGAGAGTACTAATAAAGTGTAACCTGTGTGTTGGGACGTTATTAATGCTGAACTAGTGTGCTGAGAAGGATCTCTACACGAAGAAAAAATATTATTATATTCTTTCCAAAGTTTGAATTTAAGGGAAGAAAATATGTGTCCCTTCCCCAGAATCATTCAGAAAATGACTGTATTCCATATTCCACATGGGAGACTGGTTTCTTCCATGGAGAGAGGTCTGTGTTAGCAGCAGGGCTCATGCACACTCCCTCTCAGAGCCCCAAAGGCAGGACAAGCAGTAACTCCTGTCATTCCAAAGACAAGACAAGAGGGAGCTTCTTGCTTAAGAGCTGGCAAGATGAGATATAATAACATTAACTGTGTCTTTGGATTGTCGCAAATCTTCCTGTGGAGTCATTCTTACCTCCACACAGAAGTTGTGAAAACAATTCAGAAGGAGATCGGAACTTAAATTATCCTGAAAGACAAACTCATGCCCTTTCACTGCATTTGGATTATTTCCAACTCCTCTTTCTTACTTTTCTCTTATTTCACAGGATTCATAATTTTAGGGCCATGAAATTGTGCAGCAGTTTGATGTAAAACACTGACATTATTATGGTGATTGAAAATGTGTTTTCAGTCTTATTTGCCTCCCTATCTTTTGACATTCTTCCTACATTTATGCCCTTTTTAGTTCATTAATTAATGGAAAAATGATTCCTGTAAAGGAGGAATGTCAAACTTAAAAAGACATATAAACAGAGTCAGAAAAAAAATTATTCATAAGGGAATTTCCTAAATATTATACTATATATATGTATATAATTTCATAATACATGATTATTGATTATATTTAATAAAGAAGGGATCATGTAAAAATTAGTCTTTAAAATCCATCACACTCTCTAGAAATAAGTCTTTTTAACAGTTCAGTGTATACTTCCACATATTGTTTCTATTTTAATATAAACACATAGAACAGTATTTTTAAAGATTTGTTTACTTATTTTGGAGAAAGAGAGTGCATGAATGGGAGGGAGGCAGAGGGAGACAGAGACTGGGGAAGCAGACTCCCAGCTGAGCAGGGAGCCCTCCTGTGGGGCTTGATCCCATGAGATCATGATCTGGGCTAAAACCAAGAGTCAGAAGCTTAACTGACTGAGCCATCCAGGCACCCCAGAGAAGTATTTAATTCGTAGAGAGTTTGTGACCAAAAAAATGTTATCAAGCTACATATAATTTCATTATACATTATATTTCCCTTTCCACTTGTTTGAAATTGATATGGATTTTGAAAAAAATTGCAGATGAAGTCATGTCCATATATTTATATCTAACTTTAAACATATATATTTTTCTGAATATTATCCATTTCAACCAAAGCTACAATGAAAATTCTTGATTTTTATTTACATAATGTGGGTTAATAAACACAGGATAGTTTCCTAGATACACATTGATGAGTCAAAAAAAAAATGTAATTTTAAATTTTATAGAAGATAGGTGTTTCTATTGTTAAAATGACATGTAAAATGTCAAGATAAATGTATACTTTTTATTATGTTATGTTAATCACCATACACTACATCATTAGTTTTTGATGTAGTGTTCCATGATTCATTGTTTGCATATAACACCCAGTGCTCCATGGAGAACATGCCCTCTTTAATACCCATCACCAGGCTAACCCTTCCTCCCACCCCCCTCCCCTCTAAAACCCTCAGTTTGTTTCTCAGAGTCCATAGTCTCTCATGGTTCATTGCCCCCTCCGATTTCCTCTCCTTCATTTTTCCCTTCTTACTATCTTCTTCTTTTTTTCTTTTTTTTAACATATAATGTATTATTAGTTTCCAAGGTACAGATCTGTGATTCAACAGTCTTACACAATTCACAACGCTCACCATAACACATACCTTCCCCAATGTCTATCACCCAGTCACCCCATCCCTCCCACCCCCTACCACTCCAGCAACCCTCAGTTTGTTTCCTGAGATTAAGAATTCCTCATGTCAGTGAGGTCATATGATACATGCCTTTCTCTGTTTGACTTATTTCTCTCGGCATAATACCCTCCAGTTCCATCAACATCATTGCAAATGGCAAGATCTCATTCCTTTTGATGGCTGCATAATATTCCATTGTATATATATACCGCTTGTTCTTTATCCATTCATCTGTCGATGGACATGTTGGCTCTTTCCACAGTTTGGCTATTGTGGACATTGCTGCTATAAACATCGGGGTGCACATACCCCTTCAGATCCCTACATTTGTATCTTTGGGGTAAATACCCAGTAGTGCAATTGCTGGGTCGTATGCTAGCTCTATTTTCAACTTTTTGAGGAACCTCCATACTGTTTTCCAGAGTGGCTGCACCAGCTTGCATTCCCACCAACAGTATAGGAGGGTTCCCCTTTCTCCACATCCCCGCCAATATCTGTCATTTCCTGACTTGTTAATTTTAGCCATTCTGACTGGTGTGAGGTGATATCTCATTGAGGTTTTGATTTGGATTTCCCTGATGCCGAGTGATGTTGAGCACTTTTTCAAGTGTCTGTTGGCCATTTGGATGTCTTCTTTGGAAAAATGTCTGTTCATGTCTTCTGCCCATTTCTTGATTGGATTGTTTGTTCTTTGGATGTTGAGTTTAATAAGTTCTTTATAGATTTTGGATACTAGCCCTTTATCTGATATGTCATTTGCAAATATCTTCTCCCATTCTGTCGGTTGTCTTTTGGTTTTGTTGACTGTTTCTTTGGCTGTGCAAAAGCTTTTTATCTTGATGAAGTCCCAATAGTTCATTTTTGCCCTTGCTTCCCTTGCCTTTGGCAATGTTTCTAGGAAGAAGTTGCTGTGGCTGAGGTCAAAGAGGTTGCTGCCTGTGTTCTCCTTTAGGATTTTGATGGAGTCCTATCTCACATTAAGGTCTTTCAAACATTTTGAGTCTATTTTTGAGTGTGGTGTAAGGAAATGGTCCAGTTTCATTCTTCTGCATGTGGCTGTGCAATTTTCCCAACACCATTTGTTGAAAAGACTCTTTTTTTCCATTGGACATTCTTTCCTGCTTTGTTGAATATTAGTTGACCATAGAGTTGAGGGTCCATTTCTGGGCTCTCTATTCTGTTCCATTGATCTGTGTATCTTTTTTTGTGCCAGTGCCATACTGTCTTTTGTTTTTTTTAAAGATTTTATGTATTTATTTGATAGAGAGACAGCCAGAGAGGGAACACAAGCGGGGGGAGTGGGAGAGGAAGAAGCAGGCTTCCCTCTGAGCAGGGAGGCCCATGCAGGGCTCGATCCCAGGACCCTGGGATCGTGACCTGAGCCGAAGGCAGACGCTTAATGACTGAGACACCCAGGCGCCCCTGCTTCTCTTTTTCAACATTCCTCTGGCTATTCGGAGTCTTTTCTGGTTCCATACAAATTTTAGATTATTTGTTCCGTATCTTTGAAAAAAGTTGATGGTATTTTAATAGGGATTGCATTTAATGTGTAGATTGCTCCAGGTAGCTTCGACATCTTCACAATATTTGTTCTTCCAATCCATGAGCATGGAACGTTTTCCATTTCTTTGTGTCTTCCTCAATTTCTTTCATGAGTATTTTATAGTTTTCTGAGTACAGATTCTTTGTTTCTTTGGTTAGAGTTATTCATAGGTATCTTATGGTTTTGGGTGAAATTGTAAATGGAATCGACTCCTTAATTTCTTTTTCTTCTGTCTTGTTGTTGGTGTATAGGAATTCCACTGATTTCTGTGCATTGATTTTATATCCTGCCACTTGACTATAGTCCCCCACTATTATTGTATTGTCGTCAATGTGTTTCTTTGCTTTTGTTATTAATTGCCTTAGATAATTGGCTGCTCCCATGTTAGGGGCATAGATGTTTATAATTGTTAGATCTTCTTGTTGGATAGACTCTTTAAGTAGGATATAGTGTCCTTCCTTATCTCTTATTATAGTCTTAGGTTTAAAATGTAATTTGTCTGATATAAGGATTGCCACCCCAGCTTTCTTTTGGTGTCCATTAGCATGGTAAGTGGTTTTCTACCCCTTTACTTTCAATCTGGAGGTGTTTTTGGTCCAAAAATGAGTCTCTTGCAGACAGCATATCAATGGGTCTTGTTTTTTTTTTCCAATCTGATACCCTGTGTCTTTTGATTGGGCATTTAGCCCATTTACATTCAGGGTAACTATTGAAAGATATGAATTTAGTGCCATTGGATTGCCTATAAGGTGACTGTTACTGTATATTGTCTGTGTTCCTTTCTGGTCTATGTTGCGTTTAGGGTCTCTCTTTGCTTAGAGGACCCCTTTCAATATTTCTTTAGGGCTGGTTTCGTGTTTGCTAATTCCTTTAGTTTTTGTTTGTCCTGGAAGCTTTTTATCTCTCCTTCTATTTTCAATGACAGCCTAGCTGGATATAGTATTCTTGGCTGCATATTTTTCTCGTTTAGTTCTCTGGATATATCCTGCCAGTCCTTTCTGGCCTGCCAGGTCTCTGTGGATAGGTCTGTTGCCAATCTCATGTTTCTACCATTGTAGGTTACAGACCTCTTGTCCCGAGCTGCTTTCAGGATTTTCTCTTTGTCTCTGAGACTCGTAAGTTACACTATTAGATGTTGGGGTGTTGACCTATTTTTATTGATTTTGAGGGGGTTCTCTGTGCCTCCTGGATTTTGTTGCCTGTTTCCTTCCTCAAATTAGAGAAGTTCTCTGGTATAATTTGTTCCAATATACCTTCTGCACCTCTCTTTCTTTCTTCTTCTTCTGGGATCCCAATTATTCTAATGTTTCATCTTATGGTATTGCTTATCTCTCGAATTCTGCCCTCATGATCCAGTAGTTGTTTATCTCTCTTTTCTCAGCTTCTTTATTTTCCATCATTTGGTCTTCTATATCACTGATTCTCTCTTCTGCCTCATTTATCCTAGCAGTTAGAGCCTCCATTTTTGATTGCACCTCATTAATAGCCTTTTTGATTTTGACTTGGTTAGATTTTACTTATTTTATTTCTAAAGGAAGGGTTTCTCTAATATCTTCCATGCTTTTTTCAGGCCCAGCTAGTATCCTTAAAATCATCATTCTGAACTCTAGTTCCAACATCTTACTAATGTCCATATTGATTAGGTCCCTGGCAGTCGGTACTGCCTCTTGTTCTCTTTTTTGAGGTGAGTTTTTCCATCTTGTTATTTTGTCCAGAGAATAGATGAATGAGAGAACAAAACGCTAACAGGGTAACAATGGCCCCAGAAAAGTATACACTAAAACAATCAGAAGAGACCTTCCAGAAAGTGGTCACTTTTCTGTTCTGAGATTTGTTGCTATTCTGTTATTCGATCTCCTGTTGAGTTTGTAGATGTTCAGAGTGGTTTGATCCCTATCTAGCTGAATTCCTGGAGCAGAAGAAACTTAGGTCTCCTACTCCTCTGCCATCTTTCTCCTCTGATAAATGTATACTTTTAATTAATGATCTTTATCCTTCCAAAGATATTATTCCCATTTAATTCCTATCCAAAGTTAATGGGTTTATTTCCCAGTATTTTCCCAGCTCTGTATGTACCACATATTTTAAAAAATATCTAAAAAGTAAATAATTTTATATTTATATTTTAAATAATCATCAGTGAGAATGATTTTAATATTTTAAAATCACAGTTCTGCCATGAGAGACGATGGACTCTGAAAAACAAACTGAGGGTTCTAAAGGGGAGGGGGGTGGGAGGATGGGTTAGCCTGGTGATGGGTATTAAAGAGGGCATGTTCTGCTTGGAGCACTGGGTGTTATATGCAAATAATGAATCATGGAACACTACATCAAAAACTAATGATGTAATGTATGGTAATTAACATAACATAATAATAAAAACAAGGAAAAAAATCACAGTTCTGTAAATAATTTTTTTTCCTGCGAACTGCTTCTTTAAGTCATTACCTATTTCTCATTACATGTTTTTGCTCCAATTTCTTGAAAAAAATAGTAAACAAGGTAGATTGTCAATTGTCACATTGATTTGCTCTATTACTGTCATTATTCCTTAGGTTTTGTTAGTAGTAGTTCTTACAGATTTTTAAAAAATATGCAATCAAATTTACTTGTATTTTGCCTCATAGCTTTTGAGAATTGCAACTTGTTTTGTGAGATCTAACTAAATCAAAGATTATCAGGAAAATAAAAAAGAGAACAACTGCCATTCTTTCTTATATAGTAGTTGTGTTTGATTTGAATTTGTTTTTGTGACAGGAATGAGTTAGGGGTCCACAGTATCCCCACTCAAATTCCTTGTCAGTGATCCTGTTTTAATTATTATATTTCCATAGTATGTCTGGATGTACATTAAAGGTAGTTTCCTCTCACTAGATTTTTTTTTTCTTTAGAATTTCCTTGTCTAGTCTCATGGACTTCTTTGTCATTCCCTGTTCATATGACACATAACCTTTATGTAACATACATAAAGACTTTCACATATACCGAATGTCTTTCATATTAAAAAGATCTCAAAACTTACTTGTAAAATAAATAAGGTAGTTTGATTATTACCATTTTTGATGAGAAAGCTATGAGGAAAGTGAAGGAACTTTCCAATATTTCAAAATTGTCTCTTGTTGGTTAAGGGATTGTAACAAGGAAGATTGGAGCTGTAGCCCAAGGTATCTCTTCCTCTGCATCGATCTGCAAGAGTTGTGGTTTGTATCCTCAAACATGCTCTCCTTTGATTGTGATTCATTCTTGGAACTTAAGTTTGATAGATGTTTCTGCACATATATGTGAATTATCACCTTAAAGTTTTATTATCTGTTGGATAATGTGATACTTTTTTTCTCAAACACTATATAATGCTTTGAAAGAAAAAAAAACCTCATTTCTTTTTTTTAAAGATTTTATTTATTTGAGAGAGAGAAAGTGATTGTGAGAGCATGGGGGGAGGGGCAGAGGGCAAGGGAGAATTGGGCACCCCACTGAGCAGGGAGCCCACACAGGGCTTGATCCTAAGACCCCTGGATCATGACCTGAGCTGAAGGCAGACACTTAACTGACTGAGCCACACAGGCACCCCAAATACTCATTTCTTGAATATCATCCCCAATTGAGAGAAAGAGAGAAAGAAGTGTGGAGGGGTAATTTTATGTGTATATTGCTTTAGTAATATTTTATTTTCTTATCATTATTTATCTACTCAGGTACTTCAAAATCATCTCAAGAACAACAAAAAAAATTAAATGAGGTTTGTCTTTTGGATAAAGAGTTGATAAAGTATTCTACATATAACAGATATTCTCTAAATACTATTAATTGGTTATTCTGGGGCTCCATTTGTGGCCTCTGAGGTTTGAACAGGAGCTTAGCAAGTTGGCTCTTGAGAGGAATCCATGGTTGGACCATAGCAGCATTTCTTTTCCAGTCATTGGAATTAGAATCTGTTCCAGCAGTAAAGGAAGAAGATTCTAAGTTTCATTTCCTGGATTCAAAATCAGCTCTGCTCCTTTCTAGAATATGATAATTTGCTTAACATACATCTGTCTCAGTTTCCTCTTCTGTAAGTCACAGATAAAAAGAATGCCAACTCCATATCCTTGTTGTTGGGGGTTAAATGACTAAATAAGTGTAAAAAGCATAAAATAATGTTTGGGTCATTGTAAGTGTTCTGTTATAATGGATGTTACTATTATTTGTATCAATATTCCTCTTCAGGTTCAGTAGAGATGGGTGGGACCAATGAGAGCACCAAGGGAAATTTCATCCTTTTGGGGTTTTCTGACCATCCCCATCTGGAAAGGATCCTTTTTGTGGTCATCTTGATTGCATATCTCCTGACCCTTGTGGGCAACACCACCATCATCCTGGTGTCCTGGCTGGACCCCCACCTCCATACTCCCATGTACTTCTTCCTCACCCACCTATCCTTCCTGGACCTCAGTTTCACCACCAGCTCCATCCCTCAGCTGCTCTATAACCTGAATGGGCGTGACAAGACCATCAGCTACACAGGCTGTGCCATCCAGCTCTTCCTATTTCTGGGTCTGGGTGGTGTGGAGTGCCTGCTCCTGGCTGTCATGGCGTATGACCGGTTTGTTGCAGTCTGCAAACCCCTCCACTACCTGGTGATCATGAATCCACACTTCTGCATGGGCTTGGTGTCAGTGGCCTGGGGCTGTGGGGTAGCCAACTCCTTGGCCATGTCCCCAGTAACCCTGCACTTACCCCGCTGTGGGCACCGCAGTGTGGACCACTTCCTGTGTGAAATGCCTGTCCTGATCCAGATGGCCTGTGTCAATACAGCTGCCATCGAGGGTACTGTCTTTGTCCTGGCAGTGGGCATTGTGTTGTCACCTCTGGTGTTCATCCTGGTGTCCTACAGCTACATTGTGAGGGCCGTGTTACACATTCAGTCATCCTAAGGGAGGCACAAAGCCTTCAACACCTGTGGCTCCCATCTCACAGTGGTCTCCCTTTTCTATGGAAACATCATCTACATGTACATGCAACCTGGAAACAGCTCCTCCCAGGACCAGGGGAAGTTCCTCACCCTCTTCTACAACATTGTCACACCACTCCTGAACCCCCTGATCTACACCCTCAGAAACAAGGAGGTGAAGGGGGCCCTGAGGAGGATGCTGCTGAGTAACAGAGAGGTAGGGAAGGATTAAGAGTGAGTGGGAGATAGGCTTCTCCATCTGTTTGTCAACTCCTTCAGAGATCAGTGATGGCATCTGGAACTGTTAGATCAGACCTGCTCTTAACCTGTCCTTCCAAACTTATATAACTTTTCCTAGACTTCTACAACTGTTTCAGTTACAAATTATGTTTTAATGAGTGAACTGCACAACACATAGCATTCAAAAACCCCCAAGTGATCTATAATACAGGTCTGAAGAACGAAGTACGATGAATAGTTATAAAGATTTTTCACAACTTATACCAGAGTGCCAACTAAGAAACTACTTTTCTTAATCAGAATTTTGCCTTTGTTGTTGTTTGTTTTTAATTTATTAACAACTTTCTTGGTCTTTTAGTCAGAATGATCATGAACTGATAACTTCTCTTAGCTAACATCCATCAAACATGGGCTATTTTAACACATTGGGTATTTTCTTTTTTTTTTTTTTTCAAATGCTCATCCAAAGTCTTTCATCAAGTCATGCTTTTTTCTTTTTTTTTTTTTCCTACCCTTTGTCCCCAACCTTTAGCATTTCCCCCAAGTCTGGCTTAAATTGTAGGCAAAACAAGAAGTTTACCCATACAAATGACATATGGGTCATTTTAGTCTTAATGCATCATTATTTTTTAGGTATGCTTTTATTTCATTGGTGAGAAAAACCTGATGTTTATTTATCTCCTGCTGTGAGTCAGTTGCTCTTAAATCATCTAATCCTCTAGGCATTTGTCAGAAATCAGCATGATTTTCTTTGTCTTTATTTTACCTATGTGGTACTTGAGGTTTCACATTAAATCACTTGCTCATGAAGAAATGAACCAGAGATTCACTCCCAGTTTTGTCTGACTCCCAATTTCTGCTGTTTCAACTGCTCCATTAATTTTTAAAAAGCAAAAATCCTTAAGCATTTAAGTAGTGTCAAAGTCCTTTAGGTCTAAAGAGCAGGACTTACTGTCATTCCTTGCATAATACAGCACAGAGTATAGGAGAGAAAAAGGTTTTCCTGGACCCTTTTCATGTCCTGACTGGGTCTGAAAATTAAAGATGTATTAATTAGAGAAAAACATACAAATTTGTTTAATATAAGTTTACATGACATGGGAGATTTCATAAGGAGATAAAAAACCCTAAAAAATTATTGTTACACTAGATTTGATGAAGAGTGGACAGTGATGGAGAAATACGATAGGACAAGTGGGGGTATAAGCAAAATGAAATAAACTGGGGTAAACCTAGCAAGGCCTGTGTCTTCAGATTCCTCTTATGGTCCCCTCCATCTTGGGAATAAAGATGTTCCTGTTCTCTAGGAATAGGGAGCAATCCCATATGAGGATCTTATGACTTGCTTCAGGGAGATCAGAAAGTCCTTCCCACACATACAATTCACAAATTCCTTCATCTCAAAATATTCAGTACACCAAAGTGATGCATTTTGAGGTAGTGTGTACTAAACCCCATTAAGGGCTTCTTCCACTTAATGTGCAAATGAATGATCTGTGATCTTGTTAACATGCAGATTCTGATCCAGTAGGTCTTAGGAGGGGCTTGAGAGTCTGCATTTCTGCAAACCTCCCATGGGGTGCCCTTGTTCATAGCTGGTCCTCAGACCATTTTAACAACATAGCATATAGATTACACTCAGCTTTCTTTGCAAGTATTTGGAGGGCAGACACATCCTAGAATATGCTGAGATAAGATGCATAGACCAAGAGGAGATAAGGTGAGGAAGGAATGAGGAAAAAAACCTGGTTAAGGGATGTCATCATTTTTATTCTCGGTGACTAAGCTTCATAGTCTCTCCTCTTTCACAATGGTCCTCTATCCCCATCTTCCCTTTCTAACCTCCTTATTCCTTCACCTTGCCTTACCTCGAATGGCATCAGCCCCAATGAGATCCTTTAACTGCAGACAATCCAGGGTCTCTTGAAAGAAGGCATACCATGTTTCAAGGTGACCCTGATCTGAATATTCAAAACTGTTGTTTTAAAGAGTAGTGATATCAATGGGTTGATGAGAGTTACCTGTATGACAGGGTTTCCACCAAAGAGATATAAAACTCCACAGCACCTCCTTAATATACAGCCTATTGGGCAGTGCTCCCAGGGCTTCTACAAACCCATCTTCATCTTGAAAAGAACTTGCTGGATGCCCTGAGTAGACCTGAGGTACAGCCACATGGGCTCCGAAGTTGCCAGTGTTTCTATTCCTGGAAAAGTGTCACAGAGAGAACAAAAGATTTGCATAACTCTAGCAAATAAAAGTAGTTCTACAGGCTGTGGTGAGTAGTTTGGTTGTTTCCTCTGTTAAGAGCAAAATCCAATTGAGTGAATTTTAAAGATCTTATTGCTTTATTCAATGATTCGTAAATTGGGCAGCATTTAATCTAACAGTTGGAAAGGAGCCCCAGAGAGCTCTACAAAATGAAAGGCTGTTATAGGCAGAAGGGAGCAGGAACAGGGAAGTCATACTAGGCAAAGGTGAACTCATTATTGCAAGGTTGCTTTCCTTATAGGAGATGGCAGAGGTTTCTCAGGCAGACCCTCTAAAGAAGGTTGACCAGGCAATTTCTGGTTGGCCAGTGTAAGATTCCACTTCTGGGAGAACTGAAACTGTAATTAAGTCTCAGTTTGGTGATGTAGGGCTTAATATAAGTGACTCCTTATCTTGTTTTTTAACACATCTGATTATCCTGTGACACAGGGTCACCCATACAGGTAGTTGTGGAATCATGTAAAAGACTCAACTTCCTGGAGCTGAGCCAGAGCAAAGTTGATTTTACCTGAGCCTTGTGCTCCCAGAAAATAGTTACACATAAGAAATTCCTCTACCCTTTCTCCTGTGCCCCATGAGAAGACTAATTGTAAGGAATGGACCTTCTGTAAATGACTCAGATATGTCCCCTGCTCCTCTTCCTCAGACTCAGGACACCCTTATTTAGCTTCTAGATAAGTCCCTGGGCCCTTTCCTTTTCTAGGTGATATTCCTTGTATTGAAATAAATTTCTAGGCCCAAGATGGAGCTGCTTTTGCCCAACGTGCCATGTCAGCAAACCCAACTTGAACATTCCTAAAAATATTTCACTTGACCAGAAACCAAGCAGCCAATCCCCAAATGCCAGGCCAACTCAGTTAAAAAGAAACAACAGGCTTCAAATGGAGTCACTTGGGTTAAGCCCATGTCATCAAACCAAGGCTTAATACTTAATCTAACTGCAGTTCGTACTTCCCCAGGAATGTAGTCTTAACTGGTCAGTCTGAAATTTTCTGCTCAGCACCAAGGATGTAATCTGCCACAAGACCCTTCCCATTCCCCAAAGAAAAATGAGGTAATCTGTTCTTTCCTTATCCCTTTTCCCTTCTGTCTATAAAAGCCTCCCATTTTGTAGAGCTCCTTGGAGCGCCTTTCCACTTGCTAGGTGGGATGCTGTCTGATTCATTAAGAAGACCAATTAGATATGAAAAATTTATTCCATTGAATTCAAGTTATTTAACAGATTTGGGGCAAAGACGGTGGGATCCAAAGGAAACTTCTCACACTGTTTCCATTTGTGGACAATGAGAAGCACAGGTATGGTGCCTGTGAACCATTCTGAGTTCTCTTTCTCGCCATTTCTGAGTGCTGTAGGTAAGTTCCTCTCAGTTCTGAGCTCTGTTCCTTTTGCATCAAGCTTCCCAAATTAATTGGCTTTCCAGTCAGTTCCCCATGTGTTTGAAATCACTAGTTCCACATTAGGAACTGCTGGATGTTTGGACCACAATTCCCCCATTTGACTGGAACCCCAGCTCTTGCTTCTGTCCCAGATTCCACCTTGGGAACTGCGGGCTGCAGTTCCTCATTTGTTTAGAATCAGTCAGTGGTCCTTATTTATTGAGGTCTACTGGTTCAATCTCTTCCCCAGTCCCAAATTCTTTGCTGGGAATTATTGGCTGTGTACACAGGGACTTCTTTTGGTCAGGGTGCAATAACATCACTTGGTTACTGCTGATATGTTAAGGTGCACACGTTTGTTTATGTATAGATAATGGCTAGCTAAAAGACATGGGATCTAAGAACTATGGTCCTGGATACTATTAATATCTAAAATGAAAAATTTTAGTAAACTTGCTTTGTTCTCAAGAGGTTGGCTTGGCAACTATCAGGCTGGGGCCCTCAAATATGATTGGACAGAGACGTGTGTTGCATTATTTGTATCCAGATACAGCTGGACAGAAATGTGGGTTAACCTCCATTTACAACTAAGAGTCCTACTAAACTGCTGCTAGCTCTCAGGGGAATTATAATGGCCATTATGAGGAAAATTCCAATTAGATAAGATTAGTTAAGAAGTGCACTTGAAATAACGGTTCTCAAATTAAACAAAGAAAATGGGATACCTATTCTAACTGGCATGCAAATGCCTCCAAAATGCTTCAAAATTCCAAAATAGACTTCATTACAAATGAAAGATTTATTACAAAAGGCTAACAACAACAACAAAATAAAATTTGGGGCACCTGGGTGTCTCAGTTAAGTATCTGCCTTCGGCTCAGGTCATGATCCCAGGGCCCTGGGTTCAAGAGCTCTGCATTGAGCTTCCTGCTCAGTGGGGAGTCTGCTTCTCTCTCTTCCTTGGCCCCTCCCCCCATTTGAGCTCTCTCTCTTTCACTCTCTTTCTCTCTCAAATAAATAAATGAAATCTTTAAAAAAAGAAACCTTTAAAAAATAAATAAAGATGCAAGAGGTACCTAATAAAAAAGATTGTAAAACCGACGTAATTCCTACTGCTCCCTTATTTGAATACTCATCTTACTAATCCTCTGTATGAGTTGTCTTTTCTCTGAAGAGATTACTGGTCTATAAACAGAAGTCTACCAAATTAATGGCCTTACAGACAACCCCATATCTACCTTTGGAGGGTGGTCTCTGTGAGCACCTTACAGATTTGATGAGACTGAAGGATTTTCTGGTAAACTGCTACATTATTACCTCAATCAGCTGAGGGAAACTAAAATTAAAATGAAAACTTTTCCAAATTCTGCTAAATACTGAAGCCATAATTCTCTACTAAAACTCCACTCAGAACCTACAGATGAGGTCCTTGACAAACTGACAAAAAATATCTAAGTATTCTTACAAGTCATCCCTCCCAGATCTTCCTATAGTTTTCTGGCTAAAAATGGCAAGATATTTAAAAGAAATTTATAAGTGGCTCTTTAGTCAAATATTGGCCAAATTGGAAACTGATATTCAGAGCCTGATAGTAACATTTTTCAGGCCTCTCCCTTAGGCAAACTGAAGGTAGAGTAGTTCAATGGATGGATGTCATTTATGATGCCACTGCAGTTCAACCTTTCTTACAAATCTTTACAAAAGTAGAAATGCAGCTCTAGAGGCAGTTCAAAGTTTACCTATTTCTTTTTATCACTCCTAAAACCTCATTTATCTCAAAAGGCTTTGAAATTTTGACCTTGGGAAACCAAAGTCCTATTTGAAGAACTTGCATTCCTTCTACTTGATTCCTTTAGGAATTCTTATCTAGAGCATCCCCAATTACTAAGACTAAAAAGAAAATAATAATAAAGGGGAAAAGAGGTTAAAAAAATGTTCCACAGCTTCCATAAGATTACTTGTCAGAACTCAACAAATCTTAAGTGTCTTCTCCACAAATATTAGTGATAAAAAGCTTTAGCTACAGAAACTATGAGGATTCTTCATCTGCCTGTATGTTCATGTATGTCTATCTATATGTGTGTTGTAGATGTGTGGCATTTTCTACATCTGGATGATACTGCAAAAAGTAAGTTGTAGAAAAGTGGCATCTAATTGGCTTAAAAATAAACAAGGGGTTATATGAATTAAGTATACCCCAAATTCTCAGAAATATAATAAAAACTAACCCTATGTTTTTCAGGTTCACACAATTTGGGAAAATATTCAATTAGAATTTGTTGGTTTAATTAAAATGGAAATGTCTAGAGTTATCAATATTAAATATAATGTATACATATAGCTTAGTCTATTTCTGTTTATTTGTTAAGTAAGTTTATATCATCTCTGCCAAAAAATTGTCATCAAGAAAAACAACTTACCATGATGAAATTTTCATAAGTAATCAAAACTTAATTGTTGAGAACAAGTAAATAAATGAACATGAAATAAATAAAAGTTTTTAAGTGATTTTTAAAATAGTGTCCTCAATCTTTTTGGTAACCTGAAATCTTAAAGTTTTACCAAGTTAAATTAAATGATGGATGATCATTAAATAGCTAGATCATTTCTAAAAGAATGTAAAACAATGAAGCATTAACTACTGAACTTAGCAGTATCTTCTTTTGACTTTTTATTACAAAGAAGTAAAGATTTTGGGTCTGTTAGTAAATATACTTTATGCTGTGCTGAGAAATTTTCATAAAAAGCCCATGTTTCTAGAAATTACAGAAGTATTTATGTTTGCCAATCTACAGAATGCTAATGTAAAAGACTACTCATAATTGTTCATTCCTTAGTTTCCACTAGCAATTAAAGATCTTTAAGGGTGAAAATTATAATATATGTTATTAAAACTACTAGAAATAATAAAGAAAAAAATAGAGCTGGCTAAGATTGGAATAAATTTAAGTGAATTTAGGTAAATTATTTTTAGTATCAAAAGCATGTTGGGGGGGCATGTAGGTGGCTCTGTCAGTTAACCATCCACTTTTGGCTCAGGTCATGATTCCAGGGTCCTGGGATTGATCTCCGTGTTGGGCTCCATACTCAGCAGGGAGTCTGCTTCTCTCTTTCCCTCTGCCCCTTCTCTCTGCTTGTGTTCTCTCTCTCAAATAAATAAATAAAATCTTTAAAAAAGAGAAAGTTGGTTTAAAATTACAGTTCAGTTTCTTTGTGTTAAAAGGACAAAGTTTTCTTAGAATTTTTTCTCTGCTTTTAATGAGGAATTTAAACAAATATTTTTTTGTTTTCTTTACCTTTTAGATGATCTGCCTAGAATACACATATTTTGTGTTTAGTCAAAATAATTCCCTGCATTATTTTTATCAGGTCTCTGATTTCTTTAGAAAATTGAGTATTCTCTATTATAAAAGCTAGGTATTATTTAACAGTGACCTATGATCCTGTTTGATCAAGTGTTTTAAAACCTTTTGATATTTTGACAGACTTCCCCAAATCAAAATATGAATGGAGTCTTTTTGACCTCAAACAACTTTGAGAATTTTCAGAGGGTCCCTGAAACATTTCCAAAGACTTTCTCTCTTTCCTTTTTATTTATTTTTTAAAGGACATGTTAAACTAATTAGCCTCATTGATATGTTAAATTATATGGGAAGTGTTGTCAAATAAGAAATAATACTAAGCTGTTTTTATGTTGTATTTGTAGAACTATGTTATAAGAGTTCAAGAAATTGTATGAAATTCCTAAAGCTTGATATGTCCTTGTATAATGTTATCAGTCATAAGTCCAGTTACTGTATTAATATGTGGTATGTTACAGAAATAAAACTTCCTTGTCAATGTCACTATAATAAATTCTCACTAGATCTCTAACAATGAGCATGTTAAAAAGTTTTTCTTAATGTTGACAGTTATTGTTTTACTCTGACACTTTGCAAAAGTGTTCCTGTGAAAGTGCTTCATCTTCAAGGACATTCAGGAAAAGGACTTTTGACAAGTAGTTTTCTCATAACGGGAAATCGGAGGGGGAGATGAACCATGAGAGACGATGGACTCTGAGAAACAAACTGAGGGTTCTAGAGGGGAGGGGGGTGGGAGGATGGCTTAGCCTGGTGATGGGTATTAAAGAGGGCACATACTGCATGGAGCACCGGGTGTTCTATGAAAACAATGAATCGTGGATCACCACATCAAAAACAATGTATTGTATGGTGATTAACATAACATAATAAAATAAAATTTAAAAAAAACTGAACTGAGTAAGAATTACCAAAACTAATAGAAATACTTGATTCAAGCAGAATAAAAATTAATCACATAGGACTGAATGAACTGAGGGAAACTTCATAATTTTTATGATTTCTTGTTTGAAACATTGTTGGTTCTTTAATGTTTTGCTTTTCCAGATTTAAGGAAACTATCATCTTAAGCTATGTATGACTTACAACAACTTGGCAAAGTATACATTTTATTTTTTTTTAAATATTTTATTTACTTATTTGACAGAGAGAGAGTTAGCGTGAGAAGGAACACAAGCGGGGGAGTGGGAGAGGAAGAAGCAGGCTCCTCGCTGAGCAGGGAGCCCAATGCAGGGCTTGATCCCAGGACCCTGGGATCATGACCTGAGCCGGAGGCAGACGCTTAAGGACTGAGCCACCCAGGCACCCCGCAAAGTATACATTTTAAACAAAGGTGACATATTACTTTTTCCCTAACTGCTCCCAATAGATTTCAGAAACTCTTTTGAGTATTCTTTTCAGGGCAATATTGTAAGCTATTTTTATAAGTGCAAGGAGAGTTTCCTCTCCTTGTAACATGATGTAATTGACAATATCAGCTATATTGTCAAGGGTTTGCTGGACTGTCATATTTAATAAAGATGTTCATAGACTCAGATATGACCAGTTTTCAGAAACTAAGGTTGACTCTAAGCCAATAAAGCGCCTTGAAAAATTTGCCTGGTAGCTTATTTACAAGTTTTTAGCAAAATAATTTTTTTTTGAAGATTTTATTTATTTATTTGACAGAGAGAGAGATAGCGAGAGCAGGAACACAAGCAGGGGGAGTGGGAGAGGGAGAGGCAGGCTTCCCGCCGAGCAGGGAGCCCGATGTGGGACTCGATCCCAGGACCCCGGGACCATGACCTGAGCCGAAGGCAGACGCTTAACGACTGAGCCACCCAGGCGCCCAAAATAATTTTTTTTTAAAGATTTTATTTATTTGTCAGAGAGAGAGAGCACAGGTAGGGGGAGCGGCAGGCAGAGGGAGAAACAGGCTTCCCGCTGAGCAGGGAGGCGCTCGATCCCAGGACGCTGGGATCATGACCTAAGCTGAAGGCAGTTGCTTAACCAACTGAGCCACCCAGGAGCCCCTTTAGCAAAATAATCTTTTTTTTTTTTTTTTTTTTAAAGATTTTTTTTTATTTATTTATTTGAGAGAGAGAGAATGAGAGAGAGCACATGAGAGGGGGGAGGGTCAGAGGGAGAAGCAGACTCCCTGCCGAGCAGGGAGCCCGATGCGGGACTCGATCCCGGGACTCCAGGATCTTGACCTGAGCCGAAGGCAGTCGCTTAACCAACTGAGCCACCCAGGCGCCCTAGCAAAATAATCTTAAAAAGAGCTTCATATGTGTCAATTGTTATTCCTGTTGCACTTATGTAAATAATTAGGCGAAGTTGGAGGCAAAAAAAAAAAAAAAATTTTACTGTGATAATCTTTTGAAAATGTGGGGCAATTGTAGAAAGAAAAAAAATATATGCTTTTAAGTTATTAGATTCTAATCTTGTTATTTGTTTTTGACATTTTGTTACATACCTGTAAACTGGATTGAGTCCTAAATTCTAATTTCCTCAACTCTCCAAACTAGCATTTTCAATTTTCTCTCACTGTTCTGATTTGGAATTGCTAAGAATAAAGACTGCCCTTGAATCTCCTTGGAGGCACTATGCTAGGTCCTCCTCACTACCCTGTTGGAAACCAAACTTTAGGGACTTGACCCCCAGATATACATCTCACAGCTGAAGAAGGCATTGCATTACATCTGGCCCTATGCTGGAGATCTCCAAATCAAATTGACTAGAAAGAGAAGTAGCTGACATCAATGTAGACTGCTTCCTTCCAAGATGCTGTATCAAAATTTCATGCTCTAAAAAACAAACAAACAAACAAACAAAACCCCACAAATTCCTGTTTATATTTCTTTCCTCACTCTGGCATTGGACTGGAAAGATAATGCCATCTTCTTCCAGGCCATTGCTAATGAGAGTAAACTTTCAGAATGTTGGATTTGTCATAAAAATCTCTGATCTATTTATGATGATAGGGACCCCCTGGGCTAGTTCCCTGCCTCTGGTTAAGAATCCCAAAATTGGGGAATCTTGTGTCCAAGTTCTGTTCTAAGAAAGGGATGCAAGTCAAGGGTAATCAGAATAAAACTACCTGTGTTCTGAGTGACAGATTCAAATGGGAATTTAAGGAGGTGTTCAAGATTCAGGTTCACTTTCTGTAACAGGACCATATTTCCCTGGTAAGGAGTAAATGTTAATGAGGTTATGATCAAGAACCTCTTCTTAATTCCTTAAAATATTATGGAATTTATCACTAAGACAATATCTGCCCAATAAAGACTCTTGGATTCTCTGGCCAAAGTTATTTTTGATAAAAGGGTATCCCTTGATAATCTTTTAGTTGAACAAGGTATCTGTGTTTAATTAATACCACCTGCTTAACCCAGATTAAAACTTTAGGGGGCAGTTGAAACTCAATTATGTAAAATCACTGAGCAAGCCACTTAGCGTAAAGAGGTGACTCCAGTATGGTCTTTCTTTGACTTATTGATTTTTATTGGTTTGGGTCTTGGGGACCATGGCTCTGAAGTGAACTCCAAATATTGAAAATTATCCTCCTTATAATAACCATAATAGTCTCTCTGGTGTATTTTATTCTCTCAAAAATGTTAAATACCTGCTTGCAGCTGTTAGCCACCAAGCAAATGATCTCTGTAAGACTGGACTGCCAGACAGGAATGAAGAAAATGACCGACTTAAAAAAAGAAAAAAAGTTTACCTGAAACCATGAGCTATGAATATCACAGGGATTAAGCAAAAATGCCATGACCTATGAATACTAAAAAAGATCAACAAAAACTGCTAACAATAGCTAAGAATGGTGCTAATGCCTTAAATTTTGATCACATCTCTCAGATAAGCTAAGAATTTGATAAAAAGTGGGGGGATTGTTTAAAAGAAAGAGCAGTCCCAAAATAGAGTCACTTATGCTAAGTCCACAACAGTGAAGCAAATTTTAATACCTAACCAAACTGCAGCTTCAACCATCCCCAGGATGTAGTTTTGACCAGTCAGTCTGGGACTTTCTGGTTGGTAACAATAAGGTAATCTACCACATGGACACTTTCCATCCCCCATAGGAACGTGAAGTAATCTGCTCTTTCCTTATCCCTTGGGCTTTTCCTTCTGCCTTTCTAGGTTTCTGTCTGCTCTAATAATCAAATTAACATACGATAGGTTAACAAGAGCCAAACAAATTTAATGACATGTGTAGAGGGGCCCCATAAAAATATGAGACCTGAAGACAAATCAGGCAATTGAGGTTTATATGCCAACCTGACCTAAGAAATGGGATGGCACCTGGGGTTTCAAAAGGAAGGAGGGTGATTCACAGGACAGTAAGAAGAGCAGATATTTGGTAAGTAGATGTTTTCCCTGCCATATTGATAGTTCATTCAGATAAAAGTTATCTCTGGTAATAACTCTCTCTCTGATCCAGGCCCTATCTAAATTCATTTATGTAGTTAAGGGAGGGTCTAAAACTACTACAATAGCTGATATTTTTCTAAACTCATAGAACTAATTTTTGTCCCTTTGGGGGTGATGTTACCGATGATATCAGATCTGGCAGAAATTAAGACTCTCCTAGATGAGGAAAATTCCCATAATCTTTATAGAAAATTTATAGTATGGAAATTCAATGTTCCCTGAGAGGGAAAATCTTGTATTGTGGAATATTTTCAAAGGGAAAACAATTACAGCAGGGACTCCACTGCTGGCAATCTACAAAATTATGAAGTAAGAGCAGACGATAAAAGTCCTTTCACCTCTGATTTTTGTCTCTTTCTTACCTTTGCATAAGTGTTGGTGATCATTCCCACCGAAGATTTTTACTGACTCTACCTCTATCCTGGTCATAGGAAGAACTCTCTAATGTTCTATTGAATCCCAATCAATTTCATGGAATATTTTACATAAAATTATTAAAGACATTTTCTATCTAAAAATGTATAAATACTTACATAGCTATTTAATCTGTGATTTATGTTTTTTGTTTTTTACATATTACACACACACACAGATAAAATATATATTCATAATATTGTAGGGGCAAAGGTCAGACTACCCCAAAAAGGCCACTCTAACATGAACATTATTTTGAGTTAAAAGTAACCAAAACCCAGCAGATTCTGGAAAAGCTCTTTTATCCCCCCCCCCTCCACTACTTGCCTATCCTAGGAAGAGAGCTATTAAGGGAGAATCCTCTTTACATAAAACACCTATCTACATAATAGGGTAACCTTTGTTTTCCAAACACGTTCTCTCACCTTCTTGCTAATGGTCTTCCTCCCCTTTGTATTCTCAGATTCCTATCCTTCTCCTTAGCTCTTAAGCATCTTGTTGCTCACTGCCTTTGGAATTTCCATGTCTATGTGGATTTCCCCTATATACACTATTAACTTGATTTTCTCCTATTAATCTGCCTCCTGTCAATTTGATTCTTAGGCTAGAAAGACCTTAAAAGGGAGAGCAATTCTTGGTCCCTGACAATGTATATACACACATATGTGTGTGTACCTGTATTTGCATATATGTGTGTGTGTGCTTTTAAGATAGAGAAGTTGCTCAGGAAGTGTGTTACAAATAATGTATATATAATCTACACCTATTGACAGTCCTGGAGAAAAACAAGTCATTCATATTGCTTCACGTGATTATTTTGGAAATTTTAGCAGTCCCCCAAACAAGAAATATGCCATACTCATTGGCTTATTTATTATATATTTTGTATTCAATAACCATAAAACTTATGGCTCAACTGACTCAGTGTATGTTGACATCAAATTTTCCACTTCTTGTGGGCTCATTTATTTTATTTTTTTTAAAGATTTTATTTATTTGAGAGAGAGAGAGAGCATGAGAGAGAGATCACAAGCAGGGGGTAGGAGCAGAGGGAGAAGCCGGCTCCCTGCTCAGCTCAGGACTCTGGGATCATGACCTGAGCTGAAGGCAGACGCTTAACTGCTTGAGCCACCCAAGCATGTGTGCTCATTTAAATTCTACCTTTGCCACAGCTATTTTTCTAGTTTGAAAAACTAGTTTGTAATTCTTTATTCCAAACATCTGATTACTATAAGCTCTTCCTTCTCAATTCCATCCATCCTTCCCAATTGTTTATTCTAAATACTGCTTGAGGAACATCATCTTTCAAAAAAAATCTCTCTTAAAAAAAATCTGTTGAGTTACTACAACTGCATTATTGTAACTATAATCTTCTCTTTGGAACAGATGTTTATAGTTTTACCCTTTCATTATGATCATTGCCAAAGATCTCATATCCACAAAAGACACAGGCATTTGCAGAAGTAAAATGAGACATAAACTAGGAAGTTGTACTAGTTGTGTTTTGTTCCACAGGATCCTGGCAAAGGATATGTCATAATCACTGGATTGATTCTCACCTATCAGACCAATCAACAATCTGTGTTTCCATTGTAGGTATTGCCATCGGGCACCACAAATTCATCTTCCATCTACTGATGCACTCATCATTTGAACAAGTATAGTGAGCACCTACTATGTGCTATTTATTCTTTCAGAGACTAGAGTTATGAAGCAACCTTGATCATTATAACTAACATGGTGATCTTTCATAGGTATTCTTAAGTTTATATGAGTAATTTATTAACCATCCTTGTGTATCTATAAATCTTGCACTCCTTTCTTAAAGGAGAATAGAAAGGCCCTGCATGTCACAGAACATGAATTAGAACTCTTGCACAACTCTGAAGCATTGGAAGCTGAAAATAGCCAACCCTAAATATATACATAATCAGGAAATGTTACAGACCACTGTACCCCCTCACTGATTAACAGCCTCCATCCCTTTAAAACACTCTTGGCTAGACAGAAATCACTGATCTGGCTTTTGGGGAAGCATTACCTTCTCCCCAGGTGGCTGGCCTCAAGAATAAAATTCATATTCCTTTTCAATCAACACTCATCTCTTGAGTATTGGCCTTCCGAGTAACAAGCAGCCAAACTTGGGATTTAGTAATTGTTACAACAGCAAATATGACTGCTAAGGTCTTTGCAATTGGATAAAATTGAAAACATACACACGCATATAGATATGCAATATAAATAAGCAAGATAATTATAGATGTAAAACTGCTAGATGAAAGAAATTGGAGTCAGGTATCCCTGTGCAGGTTGCAAAATTTCAAGGGGTGCATTTTTTTTATAAGTAAGCTTTATGTCCAATGTGGGACTTGATCTCATGACCCCGAGATCAAGAGTCACTTGCTCTACTGACCAAGCCAGTCAGGTGCCCAAAGGTTACAAATTTTGAGTATTATTTGTACATCTTTGGTCAGAGCTCCTTTTGGAGACTCGTGTATAAAACAGTGTGAACTTCTACGAGAATCTATGACAGATATTTATTTGGGAATTGCTTTTTAAAATATTGGTTAAAACCATCTTGTTAATAAAGCCAAAGGAATCATTATAGGAAGAGCAAATACTGATGTGGGCAGCTGAAGCAAAGAATTCATGAGAGATAAATAAATAAATAAATAAATAAATAAATAAATAAATAAATAAATAAATAAA